>NC_061511.1:15417492-15500285 GCF_022539505.1 Lolium rigidum | reverse complement strand
GAAAGAAACAAAGGTTTATCGAACCAGGAGGAGCCAAGAAGCACGTTGAAGGTTGATGGCGGCGGGATGTAGTGCGGCGCAACACCGGGGATTCCGGCGCCAACGTGGAACCTGCACAACACAACCAAAGTACTTTGCCCCAACGAAACGAGTGAGGTTGTCAATCTCACCGGCTTGCTGTAACAAAGGATTAGATGTATAGTGTGGAAGATGATTGTTTGCGAGAAAACGGTAGAACAAGTATTGCGATGGATTGTATTTCGAGTAAAGAGAATTGGACCGGGGTCCACGAGTTCACTAGAGGTGTCTCTCCCATAAGACAAACGGCATGTTGGGTGAACAAATTACAGTTGGGCAATTGACAAATAAAGAGGGCATGACCATGCACATACATATCATGATGAGTATAGTGAGATTTAATTGGGCATTACGACAAAGTACATAGACCGCCATCCAAGCTGCATCTATGCCTAAAAAGTCCACCTTCGGGTTATCATCCGAACCCCTCCGAGTATTAAGTTGCAAAGCAACGAGACAATTGCATTAAGTATGGTGCGTAATGTAATCAACAACTACATCCTTAGACATAGCATCAATGTTTTATCCCTAGTGGCAATAGCACAACACAACCTTAGAACTTTTCATCACTTGTCCCAGGTGTCAATGCGGGCATGAACCCACTATCGAGCATAAGTACTCCCTCTTGGAGTTACAAGCATCTACTTGGCCGAGCATCTACTAGTAACGGAAAGCATGCAAGATCATAAACAACACGTAGATATAACTTTGATAATCAACATAACAAGTATTCTCTATTCATCGGATCCCAACAAACGCAACATATAGAATTACGGATAGATGATCTTGATCATGTTAGGCAGCTCACAAGATCCGACAATGATAGCACAATGGGGAGAAGACAACCATCTAGCTACTGCTATGGACCCATAGTCCAGGGGTAGACTACTCACACATCACACCGGAGGCGACCATGGCGGCGTAGAGTCCTCCGGGAGATGATTCCCCTCTCCGGCAGGGTGCCGGAGGCGATCTCTGGATCCCCCGAGATGGGATCGGCGTTGGCGGCGTCTCTGGAAGGTTTTCCGTATCGTGGCTCTCGGTACTGGGGGTTTCGTCACGGAGGCTTTAAGTAGGCGGAAGGGTAGGTCAAGAGGCGGCGCGAGGGGCCCAGACCATAGGCCGGCGCGGCCAGGGGTGGGGCCGCGCCGCCCTAGGGTTTGGCCACCCCGTGGCCCCTCTTCGTTTCATCTTCGGACTTCTGGAAGCTTCGTGGAAAAATAGGCCCCTGGGCTTTGATTTCGTCCAATTCCGAGAATATTTCCTTACTAGGATTTCTGAAACCAAAAACAGCAGAAAACAACAGCTGGCACTTCGGCATCTTGTTAATAGGTTAGTTCCAGAAAATGCACGAATATGACATAAAGTGTGCATAAAACATGTAGATAACATCAATAATGTGGCATGGAACATAAGAAATTATCGATACGTCGGAGGCGTATCGGTGGACGATGTAAAAAGGCTCTACTATTCTATCAAAATGGGAATTCCTGGCCTGGCGTTCGAGTGCGGAGGAACCTGAGGCTAAGGCCTGCATTTCTGATATGAACCTCCTTATACAACTTTCATCTGTGGTGATGCTTGGAAGGAATACTGTAGAGTGTACCAACTTCAACTGAACCAGGTGGTGCATTTTTCCATTTTACTGACGGGTTTGGAACCAAGCACTTTGTTTGTCCACACTACCCTATCATTCATCCATGTAATAATACTTCTTTCCTATTTTCATTCTAGCTTTCATATAAGTAAGTTGTGATTTCTGTGCAATAACTATGTGTACCACACATTTTATTTTGTAGCATACTATTTTCTTGGTGTTCTTAAGAGAGATATAGTTGATCGTCTCACTGCAACAGAGGGAACAGACGTTAACTGAAAAGAAATGGGGAAACTGATTGCAGAAGTTGACAAGCTTGACATGTTTGTTGAAGAAAATGATGCTGGTGACTTTTATCTTGGAAGATCTTATGGGCTGGTTCATACCTTGAATTGGTCCAACAAATCCAAGAATTTCATGGTAAATGTTTTCATTTTTTTCATTACACAAAAATGTAATTTACTTTTTCCATGTGAATTACAAAACTGACCATTTCGTTTTGTAATTGACAATGTAAGCTGCCTCGTCGTATTGTTCCAGAAGACATGGATGAAGTAGGTGCTATTACTCTTGTTTGTCATCCTAACACGAGGCTATCATCGACGTACACCATTTCTCATGATAACATGGACAAGCGTGTGTGCGTCTATAAATGGGATAAATTCATGAAGATGGAGCCTACCTTGAAGATGGGACACAAGGTGCTCATGATCCTCCACCTTGGTGATCATGGCATCTATCTATTTATTTCATATGTGCCAGATGTCCCACTTGATGAGTAGGGTTAGGTCAAGTTTATTACCTTCGAGACATTCTTCTATGCACGTTTGCAAGACTAGTTTTCGGTTTTAAGACATTAAGGTTTTATGATTTAATGAGTTATGCAAATTAGTCATTTCAATCTTTTAGTTTTAAATATTTATTGCGTGCGCTTACGGATGTGTTCAACAATTTATTTGCACTCTTGTCAAATTCATAGTTAAATTAATCCTTCCATACATAAAGTAGACATGGTTATTTACTACGGTAGGGAATGTCTCTAACTTATTCTCATGCATTCACTGACCGGATAAGCATAGGCATCATCAAAAAATTACTTCATGTACAAAAATAAAATGTTAGTCATTGACATGATGTCCCCACGAGACATGGGACCCACTGGCCAGTGTCACGTAATTGTAGTTATCTGCAGTTATTATACTGGTAAGCACAATTTTTTATCTAGATATACGAACGAACGCTCCAAATTTCGAGGAATTGCCGCCCCTGTCTAGTCAAAACCACCACCATCCTCTAGTAAATACTCTGCAGTTCCACTTTCCACGTTTTCACACGCACGCGTCACGCAGAGGAACCCAAACGGCAGCATCTACTGTATATCCATCGGCCCCATCGTCTCTTCTACCCACAACTTCTCTTCCCCAATCTCTGGCGAAAAACCCTGCTTGCACCTCCACTAGCGCACCACCGACCTCCTCCCCTTCCACCGAAAACCCCGAAGATGAAGCGTGTTCGCGGAGACGAGCCGGAGGCGAGTGCGGTCGTCGACGTCGATGGAGGCGAAGGCGATGCTCCGGTAGTCGTCGACGCCGCGGAGGCGAGATCTTCTTCCGGAACCAGAGCCGCTCTTCGCCGCACCGTGACCGTGGAGGGCTCCGCCCAACCGGCCATGGTCGCCGTCGCTGATGAGGCCAAGGGAGACGTCCTCGCTGCCGCGGCGAAGCAGATGACCAGGGCTTCGACCCGAACGACCCGTACTACTGATACGTCTCAAACGTATCTATAATTTCTTATGTTCCATGCTACTTTATTGATGATACTCACATGTTTTATACACACTTTATGTCATATTTATGCATTTTCCGGCACTAACCTATTGACAAGATGCCGAATAGTCAGTAGCTGTTTTCTGCTGTTTTTGGTTTCAGAAATCCTACAAAGGAAATATTCTCGGGATTGGACGAAATCAACGCCCAGGGTCTTATTTTTTCACGAAGCTATTTAGAAGACCGAAAGGGAAACAAAGTGGGGCGACGAGGCGCCGACACGACGGGCGGCGCGGCCCAGCTCCTGGCCGCGCGGCCCTGGCGTGTGGGGCCCTCGCGTCGCCTCCCCGACCTACCCTTCCGCCTACTTAAAGCCTTCATCGCGAATACCCCATGCATCGAGAGCCACGATATGGAAAACCTTCCAGAGACGCCGCCGCCGCCAATCCCATATCGGGGGATTCAGGAGATCGCCTCCGGCACCCTGCCGGAGAGGGGAATCATCTCCCGGAGGACTCTTCATCTCCACGATCGCCTCCGGAGTGATGTGTGAGTAGTTCACCCCTGTACTATGGGTCCATAGCGGTAGCTAGATGGTTGTCTTCTCCTCATGTGCTATCATTGTCGGATCTTGTGAGCTGCCTAACATGATCAAGATCATCTATTTGTAATGCTACATGTTGCGTTTGTTGGGATCCGATGAATATGGAATACTATGTTATGTTGATTATCAATCTATCATCTATGTGTTGTTTATGATCTTGCATGCTCTCCGTTGTTAGTAGAGGCTCGGCCAAGTTGATACTTGTAACTCCAAGAGGGAGTATTTATGCTCGATAGTGGGTTCATGCCTCCATTAAATCTGGGACAGAGACAGAAAGTTCTAAGGTTGTCGATGTGCTATTGCCACTAGGGATAAAACATCAATGCTATGTCTAAGGATATTTGTGTTGATTACATTACGCACCATACTTAATGCAATTGTACGTTGTTTGCAACTTAATACTTGGAAGGGTGCGGATGCTAACCCGAAGGTGGACTTTTTAGGCATAGATGCATGCTGGATAGCGGTCTATGTACTTTGTCGTAATGCCCAATTGAATTTCACACTACTCATCATAATATGTATGTGCATTGTCATGCCATCTTTATTTGTCAATTGCCCAACTGTAATTTGTTCACCCAACATGCTATTTCTTATTGGAGAGACACCACTAGTGAACTGTGGATCCCGGTCCATTCTTTTACATCGAATACAATCTACTGCAATACTTGTTCTACTGTTCTTCGCAAACATCATTATCCACATTATACATCTAATCCTTTGTTACAGCAAGCCGGTGAGATTGACAACCTCACTGTTAAGTTGGGGCAAAGTATTTTGGTTGTGTTGTGCAGGTTCCTCGTTGGCGCCGGAATCCCTGGTGTTGTGCAAGTTCAACCTTCAACGTGCTTCTTGACTCCTAACTGGTTCGATAACCTTGGTTTATTTCTGAGGGAAAACTCGCTGTTGTACGCATCACACCTTCCTCTTGGGGTTCCCAACGGACGAGTGCTTTACCGTCACAAGCTGAAACTGCTTGTGATAAAACTGCTGAAATTTTTCAAAATGTTGGCAACAATGATCCCATTGCTTTAGATCATAATGGTTTAGATTTTCATGATTGTCACATCTCTGAAGTTATAAAGTTCTTACAAAAACTTGCTAAAAGTCCTAATTCTAGTGCTATAAATTTGTCCTTTGCAAAAAATATTACAAATGCTCTCATTAAAGCTAGAGAAGAGAAATTAAAACTTGAAACTTCTATTCCTAGGAAGTTAGAAGATGGTTGGGAGCCCATCATTAAGATGAAGGTCAATAATTTTGATTGTAATGCTTTATGTGATCTTGGTGCAAGTATTTCCGTTATGCCTAGGAAAATCTATAATATGCTTGACTTGTCACCATTGAAAAATTGTTATTTGGATGTTAATCTTGCTGATAATTCTACAAAGAAACCTTTGGGGAGGATTGATAATATTCGCATCACGGTTAACAATAACCTTGTCCCCGTTGATTTTGTTGTGTTGGATATTGAATGCAATGCATCTTGTCCCATTATATTGGGAAGACCTTTTCTTCGAACTGTTGGTGCTATTATTGATATGAAGGAAGACAATATTAAATATCAATTTCCTCTCAAGAAAGGTATGGAACACTTCCCTAGAAAGAGAATGAAGTTACCTTTTGTATCTATCATTAGAACACATTATGATGTTGATGTTTCATCTCTTGATGTTACTTGATTCACACTTTCTGCGCCTAGCTGAAAGACGTTAAAGAAAAGCGCTTATGGGAGACAACCCATGATTTTACTTCTGCACTTTTATTTTATATTTGAGTCTTGGAAGTTGTTACTACTGTAGAAACCTCTCCTTATCTTTATTTTATTGCATTATTGTGCCAAGTAAAGTCTTTGATAGTAAGGTTGATACTAGATTTGGATTTCTGCGCAGAAACAGATTTCTTGCTGTCACGAATTTGAGTAGTATTCTCTGTAGGTAACTCAGAAAAATCTGCCAATTTACGTGAGTAATCCTCAGATATGTACGAAACTTTCATTTAATTTGAGAATTTTCATCTGAACAAGTTTAGTGCCCCAGAAAAATTTGTCTTTACGGACTGTTCTGTTTTGACAGATTCTGCCTTTTATTTCGCATTGCCTGTTTTGCTATGCTTGATGGATTTCTTTATTCCATTAACTTTCAGTAGCTTTGTGCAACGTCCAGAAGTGTTAATAATGATTATGTCACCTCTGAACATGTGAATTTTTGACTATGCACTAACCCTCTAATGAGTTTGTTTTGAGTTTGGTGTGGAGGAAGTTTTCAAGGATCAAGAGAGGAGGATGATACAATATGATCAAGGAGAGTGAAAGCTCTAAGCTTGGGGATGCCCCGTGGTTCATCCCTGCATATTTCAAGAAGACTCAAGCATCTAAGCTTGGGGATGCCCAAGGCATCCCCTTCTTCATCGACAAATTATCGAGGTCACCTCTAGTGAAACTATATTTTTATTCTGTCACATTTTATGTGCTTTACTTGGAGCGTATGTATGTTTTTGTTTTTATTTGTTTGAATAAAATTGGATCCTAGCATTCATTGTGTGGGAGAGAGACACGCTCCGCTGTTGCATATGAACACATATGTTCTTAGCTTTATTCTTAATGTTCATGGCGAATGTCGAAACTACTTCGTTAATTGTTATATGGTTGGAAACAGAAAATGCTACATGTGATAAATGGTATAATGTCTTGAATAATTTGATACTTGGTAATTGTTGTGCTCATATGGATCATGTTTAAGCTCTTGCATCATATACTTTGCACCTATTAGTGAAGAAATACTGTAGAGTTTGTTGACATTTGGTTTGCATGATTGGTCTCTCTAAAGTCTAGATATTTTCTGGTAAGGGTTTGAACAACAAGAAAGACAATGTAGAGTCTTATAATGCTTGCAATATGTTCTTATGTAAGTTTTGTTGTACCGGTTCATACTTGTGTTTGCTTCAAACAACCTTGCTAGCCTAAGCCTTGTATTGAGAGGGATTACTTCTCATGCATCCAAAATCCTTGAGCCAAAAACTATGCCACTTGTGTCCACCATACCTACCTACTACATGGTATTTCTCTGCCATTCCAAAGTAAATTGCTTGAGTGCTACCTTTAAAAATCCATTCTTTGTCTTTGCAATATATAGCTCATGGGAAAAATAGCTTAAAAAATATTGTGGTATTGAATATGAACTTATGTATCTTATTTCCTAATAAGTTGCTTGTTGAGCGATAACTGATAACCCACAAGTATAGGGGATCGCAACAGTCTTCGAGGAAAGTAAAACCCAAATTTATTGATTCGACACAAGGGGAGGTAAAGAATACTTATAAGCCTTAACAACTGAGTTGTCAATTCAGCTGCACCTGGAAAAGCATTAGTAACAGGGGTGATGTGAAAGCAGCAATAATATGAGAGCAATAGTAACAGTAACACAGCAGCAGTAACAGTAACACAGAGGCGATGGCACCAGAAAATAGTTGATACTACTTCCAATGACATATAGAACGAGTATATGATGATGAGAGATGGACCGGGGTTCCCAGCGATCTACACTAGTGGTAACTCTCCAATAACAAGTGACAAGTGTTGGGTGAACAAATTACAGTTGGGCAATTGATAGGATTGAAAGCATTAAGATAGAACATCAAGATTATTAATCATGTAGGCATGTTTTCCATATATAGTCATACGTGCTCGCAATGAGAAACTTGTACAACATCTTTTGTCCTACCAGCCGGTGACAGCCGGGCCTCAAGGGAATCTACTGGCTATTAAGGTAATCCTTTTAATAGAGCACCGAAGCAAAGAATTAACACTTGGTGAAAACATGTGATCCTCATATCACAGCCTTCCCCTCCGGTTGTCCCAATTTCTGTCACTTTGGGGCCTCGGGTTCCGGACAGCAATATGTGCAAACAACTTGTAGATACAATCTAAGCAATAATTATAGAGCTTAAATCTAAGATCATGCCACTCGGGCCGTAGTGACAAGAATTAAGCATAACAAGATTGCAGCAACAATAACTTCACAAACTTTATAGATAGACTAATCATAATGTATCATCCATCGGATCCCAACAAACATAACACCGATTACATCAGATGGATCTCAATCATGTAAGGCAGCTCATGAGATCATTGTATTGAAGTACATGGGATAGAGAGTACCAACTAGCTACTGCTAGAACCCGTAATCCATGGGGGAACTACTCACGGAGCATGATGGAGGTGGTGGTGTCGATGGAGATGGCTTCCGGGGGCACTTCCCCGTCCCGGCGGCGTGCTGGAACAGAGATTTTGTCCCCCGAATTAGAGTTTCGCGATGGCGGCGGTGCCCCTGGAGTCTTTCTGGAGTTTCGTCAATTGGTATCGCGTTTTTAGGTCGAAAGGGCTTATATAGGCGAAGAGGCGGCGCAGGAGGGGCACCAGGGCGCCCTCCCCATAGGTCGGCGCGGCCAGGGGCCTGCCCGCGCGGCCCTATGGTATGGGGGGCCCAGGCCTCCCCTCTGACTCCCCTTCGGTGTCCTGGTCCGTCTCGGTGAATTATGATGTTTGGTCTTCGTTTCGTCGAATTCCGAGAATATTGCCCGAACAGCCTTTACGGAACCAAAAACAACGAGAAAACGAGAACTGGCACTTCGGCATCTTGTTAATAGGTTAGTTCCGGAAAATGCATAAAAACATTATAAAGTGTGAGCAAAACATGTAGGTATTCTCATAAAACAAGCATGGAACATCAGAAATTATAGATACGTTGGAGACGTATCAGCATCCCCAAGCTTAGTTCCTACTCGTCCTCGAGTAGGTAAACGATAAAAAGAATAATTTCTGTAGTGACATGCTACTTACATAACCTTGATCATACTATTGTAAAGCATGTGAGATGAATGCAGTGACTCAAGGCAATGATCTATAGTTGCTAACAAATAGATAACATATAGCAAAACTTTTCATGAATAGTACTTTCAAGACAAGCACCAAAAGTCTTGCATAAGAGTTAACTCATAAAGCAATAAATTCAAAGTAAAGGCATCGAAGCAACACAAAGGAAGATTTAAGTTTCAGCAATTGCTTTGAACTTACAACATGTATATCTCATGGATAATTGGCAACACAAAGTAATATAATAAGTGCAAATAAGCAAGTATGTAAGAATCAATGCACAGTTGACACAAGTGTTTGCTTCTAAGATGGAAGGAAATAGGTAAACTGACTCAACATAAAGTAAAAGAAAGGCCCTTCGCGAGAGAAGCGAGGATTAAATCATGTGCTAGAGCTTTTTAAGTTTTGAAATCATATAGAAAGCATAAAAGTAAAGTTTTGAGAGGTGTTTGTTGTTGTCAACGAATGGTAGTGGGCACTCTAACCCCCTTGCCAGACAGACTTTCAAAGAGCGGCTCCCATGATGTAGTTTATTTTTATTTTTGGGTGACACTCCTTCCAACCTTTGCTTTCACAAGCCATGGCTAACCGAATCCTCGGGTGCCTTCCAACAATCACATACCATGAAGGAGTGTCTATTTATTTTAGTTTTATTTAGATGACACTCCTCCCCACCTTTGCTTTCTCAAGCCATGGCTAACCGAATCCTCGGGTGCCTTCCAACATTTCACATACCATGGAGGAGTGTCTATTTGTGATTAATTGGGGCTGGGAACCCCGTTGCCAGCTCTTTTTGCAAAATTATTGGATAAGCGGATGAAGCCACTAGTCCATTGGTGAAAGCTGCCCAACAAGATTGAAAGATAAAACACCACATACTTCCTCATGAGCTATAAAACATTGACACAAATAAGAGATGATAAATTTTGAATTGTTTAAAGGTAGCACATGAAGTATTTACTTGCAATGGCAGGAAATACCACATAATAGGTAGGTATGGTGGACACACATGGCATAGGTTTTGGCTCAAGGATTTGGATGCACGAGAAGCATTCCCTCTCAGTACAAGGCTTAGGCTAGCAAGGTTGTTTGAAGCAAACACAAGTATGAACCGTATGCACAAAACTTACATAAGAACATATTGCAAGCATTATAATACTCTACACCTGTCTTCCTTGTTGCTCAAACACTTTTACCAGAAAATATCTAGACCTTAGAGAGACCAATCATGCAAACCAATTTCAACAAGCTCTACGGTAGTTCTCCACTAATAGGTTCAAACTACATGATGCAAGAGCTTAATCATGATCTACTTGAGAGCTCAAAACAATTGCAGAGTATCAAATTATCCAAGACAATATGATGCATTTTCTGTTTCCAACCAAATAACAATAAGTGCAATAGCTTCCAACTTTTACCATTGAACATTAAAAGTAAAACGAAGAACACCAGTGTTCATATGAAAAAGCGGAGCGTGTCTCTCCCACACAAGGATTGCTAGGATCCGAATTTATTCAAACACAAACAAAACGAAAATAAACACACAGACGCTCCAAGTAAAGCACATAAGATGTGACCGAATAAAAATATAGTTTCAATAGAAGAAACCTGATAAATTATTGATGAAGAAGGGGATGCCTTGGGCATCCCCAAGCTTAGACGCTTGAGTCTTCTTGAAATATGCAGGGATGAACCACGGGGGCATCCCCAAGCTTAGACTTTTCACTCTTCTTGATCATATATCATCCTCCTCTCTTGACCCTTGAAAACTTCCTTCACACCAAACTTCTCATAAACTTCATTAGAGGGGTTAGTACTCAAAAAACTTTAATCCACCTTAGCCCTGTAGTGACACATTGCAATAACTCAATAAAACATTAGCTACAGCTCCCCACGTCTAGAAAGCCTCACTTAAAGTCCACAAGAGACAATGCAAAAAACGAGACAGAATACGCCAAAACAGAACAGCCAGTAAAGACGAATTTTTAAGAGGTACTTCCGTTGCTCAAATCAGAAAACTCAAAACTAACGAAAGTTGCGTACATATCTGAGGAACACGCACGTAAATTGGCAGATTTTTCTGAGTTACCTATAGAGAACCCTGCCCAAATTCGTGACAGATAGAAATCTGTTTCTACGCAGAAATCCAAATCTAGTATCAACTTTCTATTAGAGACTTTACTTGGCACAACAATGCAATAAAATAAAGATAAGGAGAGGTTACTACAGTAGTAACAACTTCCAAAACACAACAAAACAGTAGCAAAATAAAGACATGGGTTATCTTCCAAGAAGTGCTTTCTTTATAGCCATTAAGATGGGCTCAGCAATTTTAATGATGCTCACATGGAAAATAGAAAATGAAGCAAAAGGAGCATCAAGAAGCAAATTCAAAACACATTTAAGTCTAACCCACTTCCTATGCATAGGAATCTTGTACACATATAAATTCATGAAGAACAAAGTGACAAGCATAGGAAGATAAAACAAGAGTAACCTCAAAATTTTCAGCGTATAGAGAGGAGTTTTAATACCATGCAAATTTCTACAACCATATTTTCCTCTCTCATAATAATTTTCAGTAGCTTCATGAACAAACTCAACAATATAACTATCACATAAAGCATGTTTTTCATGATCCATAAACACTTAATTTTTATCAAGCTCAAAAATAGTGGGATTAAAACTTTCAAACCCACTTTTATCAATAATATAACAAGATGATTGATCAATCTCAAGAGATATGGGACTCTTAGGTAAAGTGAAGACTTCTCCAATCCCATTTTCATTAGTAGTACAATTAATATTATCAAGTAACATAGGACCATCATCTAGAGCTTTATCATAAACATTTGCTACGCAAAACTCTTTAGTACCATGCATTTCGATATCATGCACAAACAAAGCATTATCATAAGATTTATCAAAATAGCATGGATTATCATAAATAATAGTAGCATAATTATTCTCACAAGTTTTACTCATAGGGAATATTTCAAGAGAATCCACAGGAACATAACATCCAACCTCTTTCGGTAAGCATGGAGGACAATCAAATAGTGTAAGAGATAAAGAGTTACTCTCATTAGAAGGTTGGCATGGGTAGCTAATCCATTCTTCCTCCTTTTGTTCATCACTCTCCTCTTCTTTTTCATCCAATGAGCTTTCGGGTTCATCAATTTCCTCCTCTTTTTCATCCAATGAGCTTTCAGGTTCATCAATTTCTTCTTCCACAGGTTCCTGCAAATTGTGAGTGCATTCTTGTGCATTAATGAGTCTCTCTTTATAATCAATGATATAAGGATTATCACTGTAACTTTTTATGCAAAAATTAAGGATAGAAGAGACATAATCTTTAAGGTCCTTACAAACAACACAAGTTTCATAATTTTTAGCCATGAAGGATTCGATCTCAGAAGCTCCCATAAATAAAACAAATTGTTCTACCTCTTCGAACCCAAGATGAATATAGTTATTCTAATTGTAGTTCTTAATTAAAGCTTCTTCACTAAATCCACATTGAAATTTCAGATGTTTAGTATCCTGTTTAGAGCAACAATTTATATCATGGCGTTTAAGCAAGATTTTAGCAATTGAATTCAATTTTTGTATCACAGCACTCATGACTTTACCCGTTCTTTATTCTCTATAATTATTATATATTTCTATGAGCTCCAAATAGGTTGTGGGTTCCCCCATAACAACAGTTTTTAATTTTTCGGTTTTTCAAAATTTTATGGATTTTTGGGTATATGAGAAAAGTAAAACAAGACAAAAAGAAACTAGACAAAAGTAAACTAAGCAAAACAAAATAAAATAAAATAAAAACAGAGAGAGGTAGAGTGTACACCCCAGGTGAACTTATGAGTAGAGCTATGCCTCCCCGGCAACGGCGCCAGAAAATAGTCTTGATAACCCACAAGTATAGGGGATCGCAACAGTCTTCGAGGGAAGTAAAACCCAAATTTATTGATTCGACACAAGGGGAGGTAAAGAATACTTGTAAGCCTTAACAATCGAGTTGTCAATTCAGCTGCACCCGAAAAAGCACTAGTAACAGGGGTGATGTGAAAGCAGCGAGTAATATGAGAGCAATAGTAACGAGTAACACAACAGCGAGTAATAGAATAACACGAGGCGATGGCACCAGAAAATAGTTGATACTACTTCCAATGACATATAGAACGAGTATATGATGATGAGAGATGGACTGGGGTTCCCAGCGATCTACACTAGTGGTAACTCTCCAATAACAAGTGACAAGTGGTGGGTGAACAAATTACAGTTGGGCAATTGATAGGATTGAAAGCATTAAGATAGAACATCAAGATTATTAATCATGTAGGCATGTTTTCCATATATAGTCATACGTGCTCGCAATGAGAAACTTGTACACCATCTTTTGTCCTACCAGCCGGTGACAGCCGGGCCTCAAGGGAATCTACTGGCTATTAAGGTACTCCTTTTAATAGAGCACCGGAGCAAAGCATTAACACTTGGTGAAAATATGTGATCCTCATATCACAGCCTTCCCCTCCGGTTGTCCCAATTTCTGTCACTTTGGGGCCTCGGGTTCCGGACAGCAATATGTGCAAACAACTTGTAGATACAATCTAAGCAATAATTATAGAGCTTAAATCTAAGATCATGCCACTCGGGCCCTAGTGATAGGCATTAAGCATAACAAGATTGCAGCAACAATAACTTCACAAACTTTATAGATAGACTAATCATAATGTATCATCCATCGGATCCCAACAAACACAACACCGATTACATCAGATGGATCTCAATCATGTAAGGCAGCTCATGAGATCATTGTATTGAAGTACATGGGATAGAGAGTACCAACTAGCTACTGCTAGAACCCGTAGTCCATGGGGGAACTACTCACGGAGCATGATGGAGGCGGTGGCGTCGATGGAGATGGCTTCCGGGGGCACTTCCCCGTCCCGGCAGCGTGCCAGAACAGAGAATCTGTCCCCCGAATTGAAGTTTCGCGATGGTGGTGGCGCCCCTGGAGTCTTTCTGGAGTTTCGTCAATTGGTATTGCGTTTTTAGGTCGAAAGGGCTTATATAGGCGAAGAGGCGGCGCAGGAGGGGCACCAGGGCGCCCTCCCCATAGGGCGGCGCGGCCAGGGGCCTGCCCGCGCGGCCCTATGGTGTGGGGGCCCCAGGCCTCCCCCTCGACTCCCCTTCGGTGTCCCGGTCCGTCTCGGTGAATTATGATGTTTGGTCTTCGTTTCGTCGAATTCCGAGAATATTGCCCGAACAGCCTTTCCGGAACCAAAAACAGCGAGAAAACAGAACCGGCACTTCGGCATCTTGTTAATAGGTTAGTTCCAGAAAACGCATAAAAACATTATAAAGTGTGAGCAAAACATGTAGGTATTGTCATAAAACAAGCATGGAACATCAGAAATTATAGATACGTTGGAGACGTATCAATAACCATGTTCCTAGGGACGCCATCAACTATCTTTGTTGAATATCATGTGAGTTGCTATGCATGTTCGTCTTGTCTGAAGTAAGGGTGATTTATCATGAGTTGAATGGTTTGAGTATGCATATTGTTAGAGAAGAACATTGGGCCGCTAACTAAAGCTATGATCCATGGTGGAAGTTTCAGTTTAGACAACAATCCTCAATCTCTTATGAGAATATTATCTGTTGTTGAATGCTTATGCATTAAAGAGGAGTCCATTATCTGTTGTCTATGTTGTCCCGGTATGGATGTCTAAGTTGAGAATAATCAAAAGCGAGAAATCCAATGCGAGCTTTCTCCTTAGACCTTTGTACAGAGCGGCATAGAGGTACCCCTTTGTGATACTTGGTTAAAACATATGTTATGCAATGATAATCCATGTAAATCCAAGCTAATTAGGACAAGGTGCGGGCACTATTGGTAATCTATGCATGAGGCTTGCAACTTATAGGATATCTTATACATAACACATATGCTTTATTACTACCGTTGACAAAATTGTTTCTTGTTTTCAAAATAAAAGCTCTAGCACAAATATAGCAATTCATGCTTCCCTCTTCGAAGGGCCTTTCTTCTACTTTTATGTTGAGTCAGTTTACCTACTTCTTTCTGTCTTAGAAGCAAACATTTGTGTTAACTGTGCATTAATTATTATATACTTGCATATTTGCATTCATCATATTACTTTGTATTGACAATTATCCATGAGATATACATGTTACAAGTTGAAAGCAACCGCTGAAACTTAAATCTTCCTTTGTGTTGCTTCAATGCCTTTACTTTGAATCTATTGCTTTATGAGTTAACTCTTATGCAAGACTTATTGATGCTTGTCTTGAAAGTACTATTCATGAAAAGTCTTTGCTATATGGTTCAGTTGTTTAACCATTGTCTTTACCATTGCTTCGAATCGCTGCATTCATTACATATGCTTACAATTGTATTGATCAAGATTATGATAGCATGTCACTTCAGAAATTATCTTTGTTATCGTTTACCTACTCGAGGACGAGTAGGAACTAAGCTTGGGGATGCTTGATACGTCTCAAACGTATCTATAATTTCTTATGTTCCATGCTACTTTATTGATGATACTCACATGTTTTATACACACTTTATGTCATATTTATGCATTTTCCGGCACTAACCTATTGACAAGATGCCGAAGAGCCAGTTGCTGTTTTCTACTGTTTTTGGTTTCAGAAATCCTACAAAGGAAATATTCTCGGAATTGGACGAAATCAACGCCCAGGGTCTTATTTTTCCACGAAGCTTCCAGAAGACTGAAAGGGAAACGAAGTGGGGCGACGAGGCGCCGACACGACAGGGCGGCGCGGCCCAGCTCCTGGCCGCGCGGCCCTGGCGTGTGGGGCCCTCGCGTCGCCTCCTGACCTACCCTTCCGCCTACTTAAAGCCTTCGTCGCGAATACCCCAGTACCGAGAGCCACGATACGGAAAACCTTCCAGAGACACCGCCGCCGCCAATCCCATCTCGTGGGATTCAGGAGATCGCCTCCGGCACCCTGCCGGAGAGGGGAATCATCTCCCGGAGGACTCTTCATCGCCATGATCGCCTCCGGAGTGATGTGTGAGTAGTTCACCCCTGAACTATGGGTCCATAGCAGTAGCTAGATGGTTGTCTTCTCCTCATGTGCTATCATTGTCGGATCTTGTGAGCTGCCTAACATGATCAAGATCATCTATTTGTAATGCTACATGTTGCGTTTGTTGGGATCCGATGAATATGGAATACTATGTTATGTTGATTATCAATCTATCATCTATGTGTTGTTTATGATCTTGCATGCTCTCCGTTGCTAGTAGAGGCTCGGCCAAGTTGATACTTGTAACTCCAAGAGGGAGTATTTATGCTCGATAGTGGGTTCATGCCTCCATTAAATCTGGGACAATGGATGGAAAGTTCTAAGGTTGTGGATGTGCCGTTGCCACTAGGGATAAAACATCAATGCTATGTCTAAGGATATTTGTGTTGATTACATTACGCACCATACTTAATGCAATTGTCCGTTGTTTGCAACTTAATACCGGAAGGGGTGCGGATGCTAACCCGAAGGTGGACTTTTAGGCATAGATGCATGCCGGATAGCGGTCTATGTACTTTGTCGTAATGCCCAATTGAATTTCACACTACTCATCATAATATGTATGTGCATTCTCATGCCATCTTTATTTGTCAATTGCCCAACTGTAATTTGTTCACCCAACATGCTATTTCTTATTGGAGAGACACCACTAGTGAACTGTGGATCCCAGTCCATTCTTTTACATCGAATACAATCTACTGCAATACTTGTTCTATTGTTCTTCGCAAATATCATCATCCACATTATACATCTAATCCTTTGTTACAGAAAGCCGGTGAGATTGACAACCTCACTGTTAAGTTGGGGCAAAGTATTTTAGTTCTGTTGTGCAGGTTCCACGTTGGCGCCGGAATCCCTGGTGTTGCGCCGCACTACACTCCGTCACCATCAACCTTCAACGTGCTTCTTGACTCCTACTGGTTCGATAACCTTGGTTTCTTTCTGAGGGAAAACTCGCTGCTGTACGCATCACACCTTCCTCTTGGGGTTCCCAACGGACGAGTGCTTTACCGTCACAAGCAACTACCGCGACTCCAAGCAGTACCGCGATCTCTATGGCCCCAGAGAGTGCGACGAGTTCGAGGAGGAGGCCCCATAGGTACTCTACTATTCCGATCGATCCCATGTTTTTCTTGATTGTACTATTCACCGTAGGGTTTGCTCATAGGGTAGATTGATTTGCCCAGTCTGCTACTTCTTGTACAAATTGATGATTCTGGGGTTCTTACTCATCTGATTTATGGGTTTGTAGTTACTAGATTTGTAATATTTGATGCACATCTTGATTCAACTGTACCAAAGTACCAACCAAATGATTTATGGTACCATGACTATTCATGCATGTTTCAAATTAGTAGATGGCACTTATCTTAATTAGGTCATGATTCCTTGTGTGTGATGAATCATACCTGCTTAGTGTAATGCTCACTGCATTTCAAACTTAAATTCATCCGAATATGAATCATACCAGAGGGATTATGATTACAAGAATTATATTATAGGTACTATCGATTGATCTGATCCATGGATTTTATAATCACCATTTGTCTTAAACTGGTGCTTATTTATATGATGAAACCATAGTGTGTACAACATTTTTATTTAGGGAACAAATGAATGATCAGATGCGCGCATGTAATTTATGACCACCATTATTCTTGAATTCCTGCTTATTGACATCATGAATCCATATTGTTTTATGAATCAGTACATCTTCAGGGAACAAATGATTGATTCATGATCCATGAAATTTATAATCACCATTTTCTCTTAAATTGGTGCTTAGTTATATTAGTGAACTAATGATTGGACTACCCATGAACAATTTGTGACAGCACTTTAAATTGGTGCTTATTTATATTAGTGAACTAATTATCTATGGTTGGATCTGGATCATAAATGTTGATTCTACATGATGATTAATTCTTAATAATGTTCATAAAAAAAAATTAATTGTTGAATTGTATTTCAGTTAATTTCCTTCTCTCACTTCTTCTTTACTTTCAAATTCGCAGGAAGACTCTGAGGACATGGACAACGACAAGGAGGATCGGGACCGGAAGAGCCGCTTCGTTCTGAAGAAGCTGAAGACTGGACAGATCCCTTTCCGTCGGAACGGTCAGCCTAATTGCCCATTCTGCGGCAGGGTTTTCCCGAAGGACATTGAGAGTCTGATGCAGCACGCGACGGGAGTTGGAAAAGGTAGCGCCCACAAGCACAAGGCTGCTAGCAAGGCAAAGCACGCTGCCTTTGGCAAGTTCCTCAGGGACTACGTCAAGACTGGCCTCATCCCGCTCGTCGGTCCAGCTGTTGGCCCTCACGTTCTCCACTAAATTTAGTTTCTGTTTAGTTGTTCCCCTGGAGGTTCATGGTTAAACTATGTCATGTTTCAAAGACTATGTTCTACTTTTGTTATTTGGAACCTGGGCAATCATACCCAGTTGTTTAAGACTATGTCATGTTTATATGTTGTTTGCTGTTGCAGAAGCATTATTGCTGCACATGTTATCTCTTTTTTCATGTTGATGCACGCTGCATTTGTGTAGATGCTGTAGCTAAGCAAGTTTCGAGTTAATTTTGACTACCAATATTTGGCTACACCAGAGTTGTATAGATTACATATCCCTTTGTCCCACAAGTTTACTACTTTTATGTCTCCTTTTTTGGACTTGTAGTTGTTGTTGTTAGTTTCAAGTTTTGTTTTCATGAATACAATCTATACGTGTTGGTAATCAGAAAAATACAAGCAACTACAGGTAACAACATCACAAAATATTTGGTACTGCAAAATATCTTTTCCTGTTATAAAAAACATGTCCATTAATCCAGTTGCTACTAAGCCATAGACTTTATTATATCATTGCCATGTACTGCCGTAAATAATTATATACAAATTATCACGTAGGAAATTATTAACACAAACGGATTGTAGTATAACGGTAGTACTTCCCGATCAATTCGAATTCAAACGTCCCTAGTTCGATTCTCATATTCGCATGCTTTTTTTCCTATTTGTTGAACTAGTTTATTTCTTTTCTACATTCACATTAACAACCTGGTCCCACCACTAATCAGTGACGGACTAATGTACCACGAACTCAATTTCAACATCAGGATTATCCGTGACGGTTAACAATGACACAATTTCATGCCGTCATGCATGTATGATCATGCGTGACAAAAAAGCCAATCCGTCACCTACTTACCTTAATACATGACAGACCAGACATTTGTCATGAGGAAATTTGTCACTGAATATGATATCTGACGTAGTGGGTGGAGGGCCACCCGATGGACTGATGCAAGGCACGTGATATGTTGAGTCCTTTTGCTTGTCTTTGTCAGCTAACAATTCTTCACTGTAAAATGAAACGGATAATTCTTCATTTTTAATTTAATGCTTGATTATTATTGATGTTTACAAATGTATACAAAATGAACATTGGCCAAAGCTCCACGGGATCATGCGCCAAGGTGCACATCATAATCTAGTATACCGGAAGTTCCGGTGGCGGATCTCCATTTCGGCAGCACCGGTTTCCTCATCGGTTTCGTAGAAACCCCTTAAAATGCAATTTTCTCAAGAGAACTAAACTCTCATAAAGTTCCCGAACTCTGATTAAGATGAAACATTTTTTGAAAGTATTGGGAATCATCCAGGGAAGTTTTTACATGAATTTAGAGGTGAAACCTCTCCACATGAAGAACTGGTAAAAAGGTTTAAACTCGAAAACGCAATATAAGATGCATACAAAATCCTTTTTTGATGAACTTGAGCTTGATTATAAGATAAAAACAAGCTCAAGAACCTCACACAAAGAAACACCATGATAAAAAATAATAGAGGGATGAAAAGTATGCAAATAATTGAGCTGCCTAAGACAATGTGATCAAGATACTGAACAACAAGTCTCTCTTGATAGTGCGGCTATCTATGCTATAACCCGGTCTTCCAACAACCACCTTAAAACCGGTTAAAGGAAAAAACCTAGCAAGGCCATATCGTTGCCTTGCACATCACGCTTGACCCTAATGATGATGTTTCATGCTTTATTGAATACGGAATGCTTAATTTGATCATTGTTGTTTTGTGAAGACTCATAATTCACTACAGGAATGGCGCGATACGCCGAGGGCTTTTTATACGCCGACGGACAAAAGTCGGGGCCGTCGGCGTATGGCCCGGCCAGGATAGCCTGCCCTTCCAACCCTCGGCGTAGCGTTGCTGTCGGTGTAGCGAGGTCTACGCCGAGGGTAGCTATCGGCATATCTTTGGCCCTAGGCGTAGACAGGGCTACGCCGACGGACACCTTCGGCGTAGGCCAATTTTCAAATTTGTCTAATTTTGTAAAAATCATAAATAATTCATATGATATTTGAATCATGCATATTTGAATCATGATTAAATGCGTATAAGGTATCAAAATGTTTAGAAAAACATCCTCTATCCGTTTATGTCAAAATCATGCATATTTGAATCATGTACAGTACCATGTTAACATAGAAACAATTCAAACACTTTCTTATATGTCCTCGGGTTCCCGTTTTGGCCAGATGGCAATTTAAACGAAGTCGGAAAATCTCGCGGAGCCGCATGTCATAATTTTATGTGTCCTAGTAGCCACTCCAAAAGATGGAATTGGGATACGTCAATTATTTTGGAAAACCCTTCACGAACAGGGCTATCAAGTCCGGAGTTCTATGGCTTTTAGGGCAAATGAGTAGGAAACGGCCTGTGACACCACATAGTTTGTCGGAATGAGGCCATATTTGGCACGTGCGTGGTCCCTGGGATGGGAAGCAAGGCCCCTGGAGCGGATTTCCATTCCGACCCATGGGCGATGGTTTTTTCATTTTCGGGGTGTCAAAACGGTTTTTTTTTTGTGAAGTAACTACATGGGACGCATTTTTGTATTGCGTGAGACCTCCACGTAGTGGTAGGACACCGCCTTCGCACCACATATCACATATGTGCGCGCTAGCTATCTAGGAATCCATGCGGCTTCCTGCGGTGTCCCGCCGAATCCGCTGGAAAGTGACCGGATTTGAAGTAGTGCTACACTTTCCGTCGCTCAATAAATTCCGGGAAAATGATTTTAGGTCTATGACACATCAATTTATGTGCTAAAATTTTTCCGTTTAGCGCGAAGGTGAACGGGTGCACCAGCGCGCCTGGTCCGGCCATACCGCATCATCGTGGGGGGGGGCCGTTTTAGCCAGATGGAAATTTAAACGAAGTCAGAAAATCCCGCGGAACCGCATGGCGTCATTTTATGTGTCCTAGTAACCACTCCAAAAATCGGAATTAGGATACTAACATAGGCATCCCCAATGGGCCTGCCGAAGATGGTACCCGGGGTTTACTGGAGGCACACGACCCGAGGTTTATGAAGCCCGGAAGCCCAGTTAAGAGGTAGTTTGGAAAGATAGAGTTGTATTAGGAATAATGACTTGTAACTATTACGGGATGGACTCAAAGAGTCTCCCGATCTTTGTAACTTGAACTTCACAAAACCTTTGGCTCCGCCTCCTATATAAGGGGGAGTTGAAGGAGAAAGAAGGGATCGATTTCATTGTCAACACAACCCTAGTTTCTTAGCAGTCGAGTACTTTTCCGGCTGAACCCTCGAGATCTACTTGCCCTCTACTTCCCTGAAAAACCTAGTCTACAATCTGTAGGAATTGAAAAGTCAATACCTTGTCAATTGGTGCCGTCTGTAGGAACTAGAGGCGACAAGGAGCTGATCTCGATGGCACACACAACATCGTCGACATCTTCGGTGGCAAGTAACGCGATGGACAAAGGTAACCAGATCGAAACTGGTCTAGTCGATTTTGTTCCTCACCCACCCTCCCGTTTGGATGCATATGCGTATCTAGAGGAGCCTATGGATATGACGTTCGGGAGGTTCCACTTCCGCATCGGAAAAGAGGGATCACATCGTCTCGAGGTTCCGATTTCGTCAGGATCGTCGGCGGCCGACTCCGATCTTTCGGAATCATCGTCATCGTTCGAGACGGGAGCTGAGGAGATCTCGCCGCCACACTTTGTCAAGACTGCGACAAGCGGAGAACTCGTCAAGATCTTCAGCAGCATGTCCTTCGAGTCGTCTCCGGACTCCAATATAAGTAGCGACTCAGACACCGTCGACAGTTTCGATTTCATCGACAGATCTACGTCTGTTAGGGAGGTCTTCGCCGATCTATACGACGGTGTCACTAACCCCGACGACAGTCAAACTCCAAAATACCATCAAATCTATGTAATTGGAGAAGCGAGTCGCCCACAGGAAGAGACATCAGAGGCTTTCGATGATGCGGGAAATCCGTACATCGAACACGCTGATCTTATGCGAGGTTTAGGCACCAAGTATGTCGGACCTGCAACGCGACAGATGGTGCAACTTCCGCAGGCAGTTTGGGACAGAGTTGCAAAAGCTATCGATGGCACAGAGCCGATGACTACGGCCGCCACAGCTGAAGAGTTGCAAGCATACCAATATAGACTCGCCCGTGCTGTATGAGAACTTGAAAAACAAAAGGCCGAGCTTGATAGGAGGAGAGCCGAAGCTTCCGAATCAAGCAAGCGAAGAGCTGAGCTGAGTCGACAATCAGGTACTTCGGGAGGAGATAGTCACACAGCAGCTCGCAATAGGGCAAGGTCTCGGTTGCAGCATATACCTGAAGCCGAGAGGGAGAACCTAGTCCAAAACCTCGACATGTCCTTTATGTCGATAGATACAAGGGGAAATATTATTCCAAAGACACCAGAAGCTGGATATATGGCGACCCAGGCTTTCATCCTGGCGTCCAGGCCACCTCCCGGAGATCCAAGAGAAGCATTGTACAATATGGCCATGGCAGGAGTTGGAGCCATGGGAACAGCGTTCGCGGGTACAAGCACGCCTCCAGAAGGCACTGCAAGGCAAAATAGTCCACGACCTACAGTAGTAGTGCAAGACCCTCCGAGAACGAGTGGTGCAAGAGATACATCGACACAAGCAAGGGTCGACAGAGCGCGTCAAGAAAGAAGGGAACGTCGAAACTCACCAGAGGTCGATGAGGAAGATATGTGCGGGCTCCCTTGTTTCACCCGAAGAGTTCGCAAAACGCGGGTTCCATCTGGTTTCAAGTTACCTGACAACTATAAAAAGTTCGATGGCCTGCAAGATCCCGAGGATTGGCTAGTTGACTATCTGGAGACAGTAAAACTGATGGGTGGAACCAGGTCAACAACCATGCAAAGCATCCAGGTGCACTTGAGTGGAGCAGCGCGGTCATGGATAAAGAAGTTACCACCTGGATTTATCGACAGTTGGGAAACTTTTGAGGACATGTTCGTGAAAAAATTCTTATCTACATGCAAGAAACCTGCGTCCATAGAGCAGCTACAGGCTTGTAGACAGATGTACGATGAGTCGATGAGGACCTACATCCAGAGGTGGAACATTATCAAAAAATCGGCAGAGAACATATCTGATGAGCGAGCAATAGACGCGTTTGTTGTTGGGATCCGAAGAAAGGTCTTAGTCGAGGATTTGGGAAGAACTAACCCGAAAACAATAGGAGCACCCATGGAAATAGCGGACCGTTGGGCAGATGGAGAGGATGTTGTTCACAACAAACGACATAGGTCGCCTGAGGATGAGCGCAATCAAAAATTTCAAAATAGACGACGATTTTCTCGCCAGTTCTCAGATTATGACGCGCCCGGCCAAATATCGGCTGGTTTCCGAGGAAATAGCGGAGGTAATAGTCGGGATGATTATCAAAAAAGTGGTGAGCAGCGTAACGATTACAAGGACGGCTCCCGTCCCAACAGGCAAAATAATGGACCGAGGTTCCAAAGGCCGTATGTATCACCCGAAGATCTCTTGAACGGGCCCTGCCAAATGCACTTCTTTCTCGACAATAACGGAAAGAGGCAGTCGGGGCATCTGCAGAAGGACTGTCGAACTTTCCTAGCACTACACAGATATGCAGGGCATACCAGCACGCATGCAGTAAACAGAAAGCCCCAGGGGCCAAGGAGTGAGATCCATCTTCCACCTCCTCCTGCAATCACGGACGAAAATCGACACCAGTTGCAATTGGCGGCAGCTCCACACCCGCCTCCTTATATCGACACCAATGGTGCGGTATCAATGATTCAGAAGGCCAGGCCATCCAATAGAGCTCAAAACGTAATTTCGCGACAAGTCTTCATGGCAGGAAAGATGCCTCCACCAACAATCGAGTACCTGAATTGGTCGGGACATGACATCGGCTTCACCATAGCGGACCACCCGCAGCAAGTCCCTCGACCCGGGCAATCAGCTTTGATCCTACCAGCAGTGATCGCAGGATTCGACGTTTCATGAGTGTTCATAGATGGAGGCAGCAATTTGAACCTCATGTATGCACATACATTGAGAAAGATGAATATATCCTTGGAAAACTTAAAACCAACCGACACACGTTTCCATGGTATCACACCGGACAAGCCAAGTTATCCATTGCGGAAGATCAATCTGAACGTTCAGTTTGGAACCCGAGAGAATTACAGAATAGAGAGGCTGGAGTTCGAAGTCGTGGATTTCCCATCACAATATCATGCTTTACTGGGACGACCCGCGTATGCCCAAATATGGATCCAAAGAAGCCAACCTTTGACACCACCAAAAACTCAAAGGAAGTGCAGATTCACCCAACAGATCCAAAGAAGACGACAACTATCGCAACAAATATGGATCTCGCATAGGAAAGCGCGCTCGTCGAGTTCCTCCGTGAGCGCTGGGAAATCTTCGCATGGTGTCCAGCAGACATGCCAGGAGTACAGAGGGAACTCGCCGAGCACCCTCTCAACTTGGATCCAATGGCTAGACCAATCAAACAACCTTTGTGGCGGATTTCGGAATCAAACCACAAGGCTATGCTGTCAGAGATTAATCGACTCAGAGAAGCTGGATTTATCAAAGAGTTACACACAGAGGCCACATGGGTAGCTAACCCTGTGCTGGTCCCGAAAAAAAACATAGAGGTCCTTCGCATGTGCGTCGACTTCACGTGTCTCAACAAACATTGTCCAAAGGATCACTTCCCCCTCCCAAGGATCGATCAAATTATCGACTCCACGGCAGACTGTGAACGTGTTTCCTTGCTGGACGCATATTCTGGTTACAACCAGATCTGATTAAAAGAAGAAGATGAGGTCAAAACAGCTTTTATAACACCATATGGCGTGTTCTGCTATAGAACAATGCCTTTCGGGTTAAAGAAAACGCATAAGCAACATACAGCGGATGATGCAGAAGTGTCTTGCCACACAGATCGGCAAGAACGTTCAAGCATACATTGACGATGTCGTCATAACAACAAAGAAGGGGTCAACCTTGATCGAGGACCTCAAGGAAACTTTCGACAATCTCGATAAATTCTGCCTCAAGCTGAACCTAACGAAATGCTCTTTTGGCGTCCCTGCGGAAGAACTTCTCGAGTTTCTGGTGTCAGCAAGAGGAATCGAGGCTAACCCGGAGAAAATTCAAGCCATCGTGACGATGCGGAAGCCAACAAAGTTAAAGGAAATACAACAGCTAACTGGACGAGTCGCAGCTTTAAGCAGATTCGTCGCCAGGCTGGGAGAAAAGGCGTTGCCATTCTACGCCTTGATCAAACAAGGAGAAAAGTTCGAGTGGAATGAAGAAGCAGACAGAGCTTTTGAGGACCTCAAGCGCACAATCTCGACACCACCAATATTAGTGGCGCCCAAGGAAAAGGAACCTCTCCTGTTATATATCGCAGCCACTCCTCAGGTGGTCAGTACAGTACTGATGGTCAAAAGAGAAGAACAAGGAAAACTCCATGGAGTCCAGCGGCCGGTATACTTCATCGGCGAAGTTTTATCGCCTTCAAAACAGCGGTACCCGCAGTACCAAAAGTTAGAATATGGAGTGTTCACAACCGCAAGAAAACTACGACACTATTTCTCGGCACATCCGATAATAGTGGTCAACAAGGCACCTTTGTCCAATATATTAAACAACCCGGAAGCTACGGGTCGTGTCTCCCTCTGGGGAATAGAGCTTTCCCCTCGGGACATCACGTATGAGAAAAGAAAAGCAATAAAGTCGCAGATCTTACCAGACTTCGTCGCAGAGTGGATGGAGCTACAAAATACAGGACCCCCAGATTTGTCGAGAACCTGGACTATGAACTTCGACGGGTCCAAAAGGCTAGAAGGAGCCGGAGCATGCGTGATATTAGTTTCACCTCAAGGAGATAAGTTGAAATATGTGTTGCGGATGACGTTTCCCAATGCGACTAACAACGAGGCGGAGTATGAAGCACTCATCCATGGGATGAAGATAGCAAAAGCCTGCGGTGCAACGACGAAGCCGGTGTTTTGGCAAACATCGGGTCACAGTGTTTGCCAATACGACCCGGTGTATTTTGGGAGGAAATAACTGAAAGATCAACCAAGGCGAAGAAACAGCCAAAAAAGAAGGAGAAGCTTGAAAAAGACTCGGGGGATCCAGCAATATCAGAAGCAAGCGCATTAAGAGGAATCACATGAGGTGATGGTGGTGCAAGTTCCTTGGATGCAGGTTTACATCGCATATACCTTAAGGAAAGAAATACCCGAAGATCCAGTAGAAGCAAGGCGAGTTATTCGACGATCAAAAGCCTTTACTGTGGTCAAGGGAGAGCTGTATAAGCAGAGTATATCGGGAGTACTGCAGCAATGTGTTACACCCGAAGAAGGAAGATTAATCCTAAAGGATGTGCACCAGGGAGTGTGTGGACACCACGCAAGCAGTCGAGCTATAGCAGCCAAGGTTTTCAGAGCAGGATTCTACTGGCTAACAACAATCGAAGATGCAAAGGATATAGTGCGCACCTGTGATGCGTGCCAGAGATTTGCGGCAAAACCTCATTCTCCGGCAGCAGAATTGATGCCAATACCATTGTCATGGCCTTTCGATCAATGGGGTCTTGATATGGTGGGAAAATTGCATAAGGCATGGCCAGGAGTATACGAGTATATGCTCGTAGCTGTCGACAAGTTTACTAAGTGGATTGAGGCAAAGCCGATAAACTCGCCAGATGCAGCATCGGCAGTCAGCTTCATCAAAAGTATCGTTTTTCGATTTGGAGTTCCCCATAGTATCGTCACAGACAATGGCGGCAACTTCACCTGCAAGGAATTCAAGGCATATTGCGCAGAGGTAGGCATCAAACTACACTTTGCATCAGTTGCGCACCCGCAGACCAATGGCCAAGTCGAGAAAGCGAACGGCATCATCTGCAACAGCATCAAGAAACGTCTGCTAACACCATTGGAAAAAGCTCGACACACCTGGCCAGAAGAACTGCCTAGCGTGTTATGGAGTATACAGACGACACCCAATACATCAACACAAGAAACTCCGTTCTTTCTGGTCCATGGAGCTGAGGCAGTCCTCCCGATAGAGATAGAACACAATTCCCCGAGAGTGGCGGAATTTGATGAAGAAACCTCGAGAAAGGCACTAGAGGACGATGTCGATGCACTAGACGAAGCTCGAGACGAGGTGTTGTCAAGGGTCACCAAGTACTAGCAAGATATGAAAAACTACCACAGTCGACGTCTGCGACCAAGGTCCTTCCAAGTAGGCGACCTAGTCCTTAGGCTTAAGCAAGATAGCCATGAAAAATTCAAGTCGCCATGGATAGACCCGTACATCGTCACCGAAGTAATCGAAGGAGGAGCATATAGAATAAAGGACAAGAAGACAGGGATTGCAGAGCCAAATCCCTAGAACGTGGCGCAGCTTAGGCGTTTTTACGCTTAAGTAACAATATAGTCATATATGTAAACATACAATGTACTAAAAAGCCCGCGAGTTTTCAGACGCACTCTTTTCCTTTCACGGCACCGAGTGGGGCTGGAAGGTTTTTAATGAGGCGGGCTCGCGGTGCTGCAATATAGTAAAGATATTGGTGATATACATCTTTTTCTTCGACAGGCTCGGGGGCTTGCAACCCGCAAATTCAATATATACACAAAATCTCTACAGTATACAACTTACAAGATACTTGCCTTGGTTTAAACACCTCGCAAAGCGATAAACATAAACATAATAGCCACTGAAACGCTCGGGGGCTAGATGAAAGAAAAATATACAAGTTGTTTTACAATATACATATTACTTCCAGTATACATGGTTCCTTTTACAGAAAAACTTCGACAGAAGAAGCAAATCTTCAGTCAACCCCTATCAGGTCATCTATGTTTACCCTTTCATCGACAGCAGTGGCACCCATGAAGTCAGCATAATTACCTTTCACGAAGAATTCAACATCCATCCGAAATAAATCATCCATTATTTTCTCGGCCACGGGTGTCACCACATCGTCGATTTTGTTGACGTTCCTCCTCCACCTCCTCAGTTTGTCGTGGCAAATTTCAACGATGTTGGTCATATCCAACTTCGGGTAGCAGATCTGTAGCATGATCATAGAAAATCTAGCACCAGCAGTCAATTGGGCCCTTACAAAATCATGGATTCGAGAAGCACTCTTGCATTTGTCCATAAAATCAGGAAGGGTTTTTAGCTGCGAGTTCCGAGGAAACATAGTATTATAAACCAGGGCAAGCGTCCTTGTGCAGAAATCAAGATATTCACAAACTTGGCCTGCGCAGTCTTGAAATCGGACAATCCCTCGGGTACGATCCGGTGTAACCCAGAAGCTGGAGCCATGGTCAAGAGAAAATTTGACAAGCAAGTTTGATCTCGCGTCAACCCGCTGATCCTCGGCAGCAGCATCAAAAAAAGAGCCTATTCGACAGAAGTATCACAATGAGATGAAAACAAGCAAATAAAGGGGAATAACATCAAATTTGCGAAGCATACCCGCCATATCCAGACTAGCGTCGGTCATCAAGTCAAGCATATAATCCTCTCGAGAAGAAGCCTGTGCAGCTTCAGCGACCGCAACCTCTTTCAAAGTTAAAGCTTCCTGAGCTTATCGAAGAGCAATTTTCTCTCGCTCAGATGATTTTAGAGATTGTTCCATTACCACAAGTGTCTTCTTCTTCATCGACTGAAGTTGTTGTCGAAGTTCATCCAAACCCCGTAAAGGATCAGCATTCGAAGAATCTTCAACGAAATCATCAACAGAAGTTTTCCTCGAGTAGGAGGTAGCGGGCAAAGCATCCGAAGAACCAGGTGCCGCAGTATAGTTGTCAAAAATCAACTGGAAAGAAAATCCCGACATCAATCATTTTGCAAAATAGCATCCCATTAATCATTCGGATATTTACATGTTCATTACAAAAGTTGGCTCCTAGTGAACTGGCAGGCTGTCGCAAGTCTTTACTAAGGCGACAACATCAAAAGAAGAAGAAAAGGAAAAAATAGGGATAGGATGGTCTACTTGACCTCCGGCTTGGCAGAACTGGAGGAAGCAGCTGGCTTGTATCCGAGGAAGGAGAGAATCTTCTTCAAGTGCGGCTTGGCATCCTTAATTAAGGACTGCCACTTCTCCTTGTTCATCATCTTCATTTCACCAGCTTTCGCCCAGTCGACGCTCTGCTGGCTTTCGGCAACCAAAGCTATGGTGCCTTCAACGCCAATCTTTAAGTTTTCATGCCGGAAAGCCAATCCAAGATCCTCTTCGGGAATGAAGCGCTTGGCAAGATCAGAGAAGGTGTCTGGCTAGCTTTTCTTCGGGAAGAAGTAGGGGGAAAGGCGTGTAAATGCGGCCCGAGCATCAGCAATACTGCGGCGTGCTAAATCCCCATGAATTTCAAGGAGGGAAAGAGCGTCGAGAAGACGATCTTCTTCGGGCTCCTGAAGTTCAAAATCCTGACCCATTTTCCCTGCTGAAACAAAGTTCGGGTTGTCAACAAGTATAAGGAGAAGCCAATATTGGAAGAAACTTGATCAAAGTGATCAATGAACTTACTGACAAAACGCCGATTCTGCGATTCCAGGCGGGCAATGACATCTTCTTCACGGGCAATCTGTTGAGTTGTTTTCTCACTCAAAGCAGTTTCAGCTTGATGGAGTCTCTCTCGAAGACCTCCAACAGAGGCAGCGTCCTGCTCGGCCTTCTTGCGAGCTTCTTCACTCTGCTCTAGCTTGAGGGCGAGATCATCGGCACGCTTGTTAGCCTTGGCGAGTGCCTCTGGCGGACGGAAACAAAAAAGCAGTCAAGATAAAGATGGCAATATAGTTTACTTGATAAAAAATAAGATATCTTATTCACACGACGGTGTACCTTTCAAACCATTGACAGTGTCACGGTACCCATTAAATTGAGTGCCGAGACTGATGAAGTGTTGCATCAGAGGCTGTAGAAAGAAAAACGACAGAAATCAATCGAGAGACTTGTCAACGTCATACATGCGCAAGTGTGTGGAGTTGCGAAGATCTTGCTGGGTTGAGAGCTGTTGCATTGACGACAGGAATCAATCGAGAGACTTGTCAGCGTCATACAAGTTACCATCCACTTCATCATCGTGTATCTCCGATGTGTTCATCGCGTGTTCATCACCATCCACCTCTCTTACTGAGAAGATCGGGCCACCCCATATCACGGGGCTTGCCCCGCGCCCGCCTGCTCGCGCCCGCCCTCCTGCACCGGACCCGTGTGTGCGCCGTTCGCGCCCATCTGGGTCCTGGCAGAGCTCGCCGCCACCTGCCCACACCGAGCCTGGCATAGCTTGCCCAGCGCCTGCCGATTGGCTCTGGCCCTCCCGCGCCGAACCTGTGCGCTCGCCTCCCACGCCCTACCTCGTCGGCACCTGCCCCGTGCCTCCCGTGGGCGGCGACGGCATCGAGGTGGGTGGCCAACAGCGACGACCCACGCTGGTGGAGAGTACGGCGGCGGCCTGGCCGGCAGCGAGGAACCGAGTCGCGCCGGAGTTGTTGCGGGGAAGCCTCAGATGGGACAGTTTAGGGTTTCTTTTCTTTTTTTAACTATTTTTATTGTTGTTTTTATTATTTATTGTGTTGTTTGACTTTTTTAACTGGACTGACAGGTGGGCTCTAGTCCAGCTCAGCAAATTGGGCCTGCCAACTGGACCCCACAGGTTAAAAACGGTGTCAATTTGCTATCAATTCAGGATTAGTGCTATTTGAGAAAACCTCATCAAAATCTGATGGTTTTTTGCGCCCGAAACACAGAGTGGTATCAAAATGAAGATTTACCTGTGAACATGGTGGTTCTATTCTAACAACTCATTTCCATCTCTACTTGTTTTAAAAATATTTGAAAAACCCAAGTTAGTTTAACATCATATCCAACCAGGAGAATCAGAACAAAAATAATTTCCTTGGTCTACGCATATACATGGGCATCTAGCTACCTAGCCACCATATGCGGAGGAACAATTACCTCACCAATTCCATACCACACCCAAAAACAAAAGAAGAGAAAAGGGGAAGAAAGAAAAGATAACCAATGAAATTGTCCCCTTTCTTTCTCCCCGATGCTATTTAGTCACTTCCTTCCCCAGGACCAAACTCTGCCACTTTGTTTTGTGCTGCCCCCTTGCTTCTTTATACCACCCTTCTTCAGTCCCCCTCCTCACTTGCACCAACACTGAGTACTCTCACTTTCCTCCTATCTTTCTCCATTCTCCTCACTCGACAGACATGTCAGCTGCTGAAGAAGGCGCACCACCACTGATGTATCAGGTAATTCGCAGTTCATACATCTTCTTGATTAGCAGATATATGCAAGATATCTCATCTTTATTTCTCCTTTTGTTTGATTTGGGTTTCTTATTAAAAGATTCTTATGAGCTTTCCATGGTCTGGGTTTGCTATTTCTTCTCAGACTGTGGCCCTGAAGGTCAGCATCCACTGTGAGGGCTGCAAGAAGAAGGTCAAGAAGGTGCTCCAGAGCATAGAAGGTGGGTAATATAGATTGAGAACAAAATAAAAGCAAAGCAAAAGAATACTTTCAAATCTTATCACTAAATCCTTACAAAAATCACCTTGAAAGAAAGTGGAAGGGTGTTTCAATTTTATTATCTCTCCTTTTCTAATCAGGAACTACAAAAATTGAATGAACTGAAAAGGTGTCAGAAGCTTACCATTTTTTTCTGTATTCCCTTGTTTTTGCAAAAGGACTTTGATTTCAACTTCAGTTTTGTAACCAAAAGAGCAAGTAGCTGTTTAACTAACTACAAATGATTTTTATGTGGGTCTACCCCTGCATATATATGAAGGGGAAAAGCAAGAGATCCCCTGTTTCCCTAAACCCTTGCAAAACTCTCACCCCAAAGTTCTGCATTCTGTTACAAATTCTTCTAAGTTTATTCTGCAGATGAAAATGCTTATGAGCTGTAAGAAATTTAGAAATGTGTATTTGTGCTAATTTCGTTATGCTCTCTGCATCAATTGGCAGGGGTGTACAAGACGGACGTAGACATTAAGCAGCACAAGGTTGTTGTCGTCGGCAATGTCTCCGTCGACGCGCTAGTCAAGAAGCTTGTCAAGACCGGAAAGCACGCCGAGCCATGGCCGGAGCCGGCTCCTACCCCCTCCGCGGACAACTCTCCCGGCGGCGCGGGTGGCAGCAGCGTCAAGAAGAAGAAGAAAAGGAAAAACAAGAACAAGCCCGCAGCGCCGGTGCCGGCGCAGGGTAACGCCACAGTGGAAGGCAGCGGTGGCGGCGGATCCATTCCCCCGGAGAATCAGGACAACGGCGGCACCTGTGATGAAGCATCCGGCGACGAGCAACCTCAAAAGCCTGAAGGTGGTGGCGGCGGAGGCCCGCACGTGGTTGACCCATTCGCCATGACGCCGCACGGCATACAGCCCATGGCACCCACCACCAATGCCAATCCCGCCGGTGGCGGTGGAAAGAAAAAGAAGAAGGGCAAGGGTGGTGGCAACGGCAGTGCCAATGCCAACGCAGACGGCGCCGGTGGAACGGCGGAGATGATTCCACACGACGCAGCCGCGGGAAACGCCGGTCAGCACGCCGCGGCTGCCGTCGATGCCGGGGCCTACCCGCCCGCCACGACGATGAGCTACCCGGGGTACTACGCCGGCGGAGGGCAAATGCCGCCGCCGTACGCCATGAGCTACAGCACCGCGCACCCGCTCCGGAGCAGCGCGTACTACCACCCGATGGTCGGCGCGGCCTATACGGGCGGCGCCGAGTACTTCCACTCGACGGCGCCAGTATCAGCGGCACCGAGGTCGTATTACATGTTCAGCGAGGAGAACGCCAACGCATGCAGCGTCATGTGAGACATTTGTTATTTGGTCGATTGAAATGTGTTGATTATTTGACTGGTCATTTGTGTTATTTTAGCTGGTACTAGTATTAGTATGGTCATCTTGATGCAAGCTCGAACATTTTGTTGTGTCTGCAACAGAAGCTACTACAGTATAATTTATATGTACTGATGGCGTAGAATGTAGATGCATCCATCAGACATGGGGTAGCATAATACTCGCTATTACATTATTGTTTGTAAATTGATCATTTTGGAGCCCACAAATGAAATACTGTAACAGTTTCGTTTAAAATTTACAGACCCATAGTGAGCATAACTTTTCACTTTAAAATGTGCCTTTTTAATAATTATTATTATTATAGAAAAAGGTCTCCACAAAGCCCTTGATCATGTTGAACCTGTTGAAGCATAAGTGCATAATCCTTGTTTGTCCATCAGCTCAGAGTTTTTTTTTTTTTTGAACCTGGGCATTTCATTTATATAGAATCAAAATCCTTTTGAATACAATCTCGCTTAAGCGACTCTACCACACAGGGTGGAGCACGCCCCAGCAGTACACACTCACTCAACACAGTATGCCCTAGTTTAGCTAGATCATCTGCAGCTTTGTTTGCCAGTCTATTAACCTTCGAATAGAGAAACTCATGAAACAAGGTAGAGGAAATTTTGATGTCTTGTACTATGCCTGCAATGCTACACTTACTAGTCGTGTTCAAGTTCAGTTCCTTTACAAGAAACGCATTGTCACTTTCAATTTGTAGAGGCCCAGCATACACCGGCAGGATGGCTTTAATACCATTGAGCATACCCAAAGCTTCTGCTGTCACTACGTTTTGGCAGTGATAAATTGGTCCCCATGCGGTAAGCAACACCTCTCCCTTGTCATTTCTCAAAATAGCTCCCCAAGAACCTGTACCGTTAGTTTCAAAAAAGGAGGCATCTGTATTTAATTGTTTGTGCGTACTGGTTTCTACAGATCCATTTGTAGTTTCCGAGCCTAATTTTTCTTCATTGTTTGTCAACAACAAAAAAATTCCATGGAAGTGTGAATGCAGTGTAAGATTTTTTGGAGATGCTAGTATGTTTACCTCTTTATATTTACTTGAGTATTACTTACCTCGGAATAGATGGATGCAGAATCTGCCGTGTACCCATGGTGATGTATGTGGTTTCGTTCATCTGCCACTTGCATGGAATATATACTCTATAATTGATAGAAAAGCAGGTTCTATTTGCTGAAATTGATAATGATGGATCCACTGCGGGTCAAGGGAGAATGTAAAGATATTGTCCCTGGTATATTGAGGACATTCTCAAAATACAGGAAAAATCATATTTTTGTAGAATAAAATCATGTTATACCTAAATGGAGAATGAAATGAACATATGTAGTTTGATGTAAACTTATTTGTTTCATCTTAATGTATACTCAACAAAAAAATGAAGCAATCTGGAACACAAATATGTCCATGCATATCTTAATTATGTCATTTATTTATTTTCAAGTCGAAATAGCTTTGGATCAAATCAAGTGTGGCCAACAATATTGAAATTGTTCAATCAGGTTAGCGATGGGAATAAACATTTAAGAACGAAAACCCTTTTGTAAGTACATGATAAACTGACAGACTTGGCTTTCTGGAAATTAAAGGATTAATGGGTGTGAAACAAGAATTTTTAACCGGGGGGTCGTTTTTCATCGGCGATGGAGAGAGCAGACATTTTTGGAAGATTCTTGGTTCGGTACGAACTGCTTTCAGCTCAATATCCATCTTTTGTTGAGAGATTAATGCGGTTCGGTTTGATTTGAGAGACGAACAACTTATGTTTTCATGGAAGTTGACTACATGAGAGGGTGTTCTCTGTTTGATCCATGTACGCATATTTTAGGAAAGGACATAATAAATATCTACGATGATATTTATGGAAGATAAAAGTGTCATTAAAGATAAATATTTTTAGGTTGTTTCTTAATTATATAAACTTTTTGCCCACTAAAGATAACTTAATTGGTTGATTCATATAGGTTTTTCGTATGCATTGTTTCGTTGGTTGATTCATGTCGCAATCTTGAGTAATTCGTGATTTGTAAAAACTCTATAACTGATACTTTGCAACAAATGAAGGTTGTGCGTATCACTTGAATGCTTCCTTTAAAAAAAAGTGCCACAGCCGCTCTGAATATAAATTATGAAGAAATTGGTTTATGTACCATACAATTTTGTGAAAATCCATTTCCTTGCTTCTAGTGAAAACAATCTTGAGAACTTAAAACGAGTACTACGGCCGCTCTGATTATTATTTACAAAGATACCGACTTATCCCCTTGATAACGTTGACAAAAACTTGCTTTGCTTCAAATTTAATTTTGTTTCAGAAGTTGGCAAGATTCTTTTGGAAGAGAAAGCAACATTGAGAAGGGTTAGTTTGTGCAAAGAAACAAGGAGAAGGTTTGCCCACGTCCGTTACCGACGTTCTCGCATGCATAGAGGCAAGACTAGTACACGTAGAAAACAATTCTACTGTGAAGATGTCGGGTTTTCCCATAAAAAAATTGCACCTTGAACACTTCTCCACGAGACAGTAGTACAATTATTTTGTCCTTCGCTTCCTCCTTTCTTTTGGAAGGATTCTAGCTTTATTTATTCTCTAACCACCTGCTAATGTTCCAGGCTTAGGATAATTAACAGGTAGTCCCTTGACCAAACCGAGGCAAGAACGACAATCCCATTGCTCGAAAGAAATGCAAAAGCAAATTAAAAGTGTTACTGCGTGTGGCTGTTTTCAAGTAGTCAAGCCTAGTACTCAGCTAGATTTGATCGATCGACTGAGATGGGTAACAGGTTTTGAATTCTAACACTTTTAGTGGTGGCTATTAAATTTTGTTTTCATTTATTTTGCGTTTACATTTTTGTTTAGATAACATATTACAAATGTCCAGATAATAATTTCAGATACTACCTCCATCTAAAAATAGGTGTCTCAAATTTATCTATTTCTAACTAAAATGTATCTAGATAGATACATATATATGTAGATAAAGTTGAGACACCTATTTTTATTTTCATACGGAGGGAGAAAAATAGTAATTGGGATATATATTGTCTATATTATGTCAACTCGTGCGTGCCTTTGTGAGGTGTGTGCACTCCTATGGTTATATATCTCGATCATACTAGTCCCCGCGCCCTGGTAGGGACCTCGGACCTTCCCCGCCCCACCCTGCGCCGCATGTCCACCGCTTGAGGGGCCGCAGGCAAAGCTATGCTCGTCCCATGGGAGTGGCGACGGGGCGGTTTTTATCCTCTCCTGACTCTATATGGAGCTATGACACCGGATGACAGCCGGAGGGTGTGGGCACGCTCGATTTGGGTGGGTTCGTCCTCGACGTAGGCGAAGATGACCTAGGACCGGACGACCGTGGAAGGATCACGGCGGGTAGGGGCATGCGGTGGCAGGAGTGTGGGGCGGGTATGGGCCCTATGGACATGGTTGCGGGCAACGTTGGCGTAGAGGCGCGCAGTAACTAGCGGCAAAGGGGCGGGCCTGATCCAGGACCTTCTTCAGCCAGGAAGGACATGGTGAGCTAGGGCGAGGAAGCTGCCGGAGCTTTACCGGGAGTTGTTCGACGCCCTGTGTGATGCGCAAGCTAGGGACATCGGTGCTACAACGGTGGGAAGTCTGACTGCAGCGACTAGGCACAACATGGATGTCATGGTTCATGGGTTGGTGGAGCTCGGTTGTTGGTTGTATAGCCTCACTACCTAGTTTGTTGCTCCTCTAGCTTCGCACGAGCGTCGATCGTCACGCGAAAGGCTTGCATCGACTCTTGTTGGTGCCATCGACACAATGGCGCCTTGGGGTGTTGTTCTGCTTGATTTTGTTGTTGTGAAGGTTCAATCCCAACCGGAACACGAGTGGTTTCAAGATCTACGGGTGACAACCTAAGCTCCATGGGCAAAGTGCAGCGGTGATAGAAGCATCACTACTTTGTTGGAGGTGTTGCCTTGAAGCTCTTGACCCACGCAGTGCGACTGGTTCAAAGCGACTGGGTGTGATGGCTCTGTGGTCGGTGGATTTGGACATCAGGGGTGGCGGCCCTGGATGGTGGTGATACGTCAAGGTTGTGGCCTCGGTATCCTCTGAATGGATGGTCCTATGGTGTCGAGGGTACTCCTCGGCAATGCCCTCCGTTTGGGGCTTAGGGTAGATGGAATCCTGTAGGCTGACACGAGACATCGGTTATCAAACAAGCGGGGAAAGCGAATTACCCAGGTTCGGGGCCCTCGATGAGGTAAAACCCTTACGTCCTGTCTGTCTGATCTTGATTATGAAAATATCGGGTTATAATGAGGTGCCGAAGGTTTCGGTTGTGATCTCGTCGAGAGGCTAAGTTCTACGGTGACCTAGCTCTAGACTTATGGTGGCTAAGATTGCGTGTGTCCTCGGCAGCCTCTCTCCTAGCCCTTATATAGGGGGCAAGGTCTCGAGAGATCTGTCCGGGTACGACTAGGTTACAAAGGGTCCTAGTTCTAGATTTTTCTTGTATTCTCCGTCTCTTCGTCTTGTTCTTCAAGGAATCTTCTTCGGCACCGACGTAATAGCTCCCCTTGCCATCGAGTGTCTTCATGGGCCTCCAGTTGGGCCGTACAGGATAGGGCAATAACTGTTACCCGAAGGGTAATGCCCACGTCAGTAGCCCCCGAGTGTCTAGCCGATGATATTTCGGGTAGATACTAAAGCATGCCTCCACCGAATGTTCTCCTCTCTTGATAAATCTTGTCCTTCTTGTAACAGCATCATCTCCTCCTATCGGGTGCGCGTCCAGCGCTTCCGATGGGAGTAGCCCCCGAGTCTAGGTACGGATGCTTGCAACCGTGCGTAGACTCAAGTTGTGCCACTCGAATGTTTTTTTCTGCCGAAGCTTTCTGCAGGTCTTCATAAGTCAACCGATACATTTATATCAGGGCTTCAATCTTTCAAATAAGGTTTAATGCGTAAAGGATATCGAGTAACGCGCCCAGCTTTGCTGGTTAACTGCCGATGGCAAAACAATGCTACTCTACACAGAATCAAGTCCCCGGGCATGATCCTGGAGTGCAAAAAAGTTTGTCGGGTGCGCAATCGGCACTCCCGATGGGAGTATCCCCCGAGTCTGGTCACGGGTGCTTGCAACCGGGTGCAGATTTGGGCCAAACATTTCGAATATTCCAATCTTTCTTCAAATATTCCTCTCATGCCCTTCCTTGCAAGAAAGTCTTCGAGTCCAAATTTATCGGGTGCGCGTCCAGTGCTCCCGATGGGATTAGCCCCCAGGTCTAGGTGCGGATGCTTGCAACCGTGCGTAGACTCAAGTCGGCCCACCCGATGGTTTTAACTTTTCTTCGGATACTTCAAGCGTACTTCATGACATCACTGATGACGTAATCACTGTTGTAGTTTTGACTGACAGGCCCATCCTACTTCTGCGCGGTTCTGTTTAAGAAATGACCACTACTTCCGTGCAATTACCAAGGTGACTCCTCGATTTCTGCGCTTGATGATGAGAAGAGATCTCTTTAATAAATTGGAAGCAACGACACGTGCCCGCTCAATCCTCAGACTTCTTTTTACTTTATAATCTCTCAGGGTAAACTCTCCCTTTTCCACACTTCATCCTCGCACCCTTTCTTCCTCATCCATCCTTCTTGTTCACAAACGCTGCGCCGCCGCCGCCATTTTCCAGATCTTCCTCAGATCTCATAATGGTGAAAAAGAAGAATCTTACTCTCGCCACTAGTGTTGTGAGCAGTGGCGCCGCCACCAAGACTCCTCCAACCTCGTCGAGGAGAAGCGCATCAGATGCTCCTCCCCCAGCTCCGGCGCCGCCTGCACCAGAAAGCTCCACGGCTGGGCCTATGCCCGGCGATTGCCCGGTTTCTACCACTACAAAGCGCGATGAGAAGAGAGCCCGCAGCCTCGGAATAATTTCTTCCGACGAGGGGAACATTATCCTTCAAGGTGTGACTTCGTGGCCCAATCCCCCTGCCGGTTTTACTGTGATGTTCTTATCCTTCTTGTATCGAGGTCTCTCGCTTCCTGCTCACAAATTTCTCCATTACCTCCTTCGCGTGTATGAGATCCAACTGTGGCAGTTGACTCCCAATTCAATCCTTCATCTTGCCATCTTTATCACCCTCTGTGAAGCGTTCCTGGGCATTGAGCCCCACTTCGGTTTGTGGAAGAAAATTTTCTTCGTTAAAAGGTACAACTGCAGTGGTGGGTCTTTCGTCATCGGCGGAGTTGGGTTTGTCGTCCGTAAAGAGGTCAACTACTTTAACTTTCCAATGAAAGAATCCGTTCAAGGATGGAGGCTAAAGTGGTTTTATATCAAAGATTCATCACCAGCCGACACTCAGCTCCCCCAATTCTCCGATGTTCTAGAAGCCAAGCCCAAGAAGTCTTGGAAAAATATCCTTTCACCCGATGAAAAACCAACAGTCGATAAATTATTCGAGAAATTCCTTCGGATCAAGGAATTCGATGGTCAAACCATGATAGGTACTATGGTAGCCGTTGTGTTCTTAAAGCGCCGAGTTCAGCCAATCATGTCCAGGGCCCATCCGATGTGGTTGTATTCGGGCCCCAAGGATGAAACCAGGGTAAACATTACTGAGTTATCTGAGAAGGAGCTGCTTGATGAAGTCCGGCGCCTCACTCTTTTTAGTCAAGAAGACTCAATCCCACTGATATCTCCCCAACCGCCATTTGATGCTGACCACCTTCCAACTGAGGTAAATCTTTTCCTTCGTGCTTTCGTTGACTTGTTTCTTTCGATCTTTTCAATTACCATTATTCTTACTTGCTTCTTTCGACAGATGCCTATAGCTCCCGAATATCTGCAAGACCTGTCGAACGATGCTTCTAAGAAAAGGGGTTCTTCAGTTCCTGTAAAATCCCATACTGAAGGAAATGCAAATCCAAAAGATGGACATGATGATCCGATGAATCCTGAAGCTTCTTTCATCGACCCCCAATCCTCTGCCAATGATATAAATGACACAGCGGGCTCGAATCATGATGACGATGCTGATCGTGATGCCTTTGTTGATGCAGCTACGGAGAAGGCCAACGCGCTACCCTCAAAGAGATCATCTGGCGGCTTTGCCGACGAAGACGATCTTTACGATTTGTAAGTCCTTTCTCTAGGATTAGATTCTGATGATGCCCATCCGCATTCGATTTTCACTTATTCAATTTCTTACTCTTGTAGTGAAGAGGGTTTCATCGAGCCTCCATCCAAGAAGGCTAAGACTTGCACCAGCAAGCCGAATCTAGCAGCCTCCGAGGCTTCAACTCCTGCTTCAGTCCCCGTGGCTCAAATTTCGAAAGCTTCTTCCCTCTCCAAAGGGATGGAGATTCCTTCGACTGCCGCAACTACGACTTCTCCTCCTGATAAACCTGTAAGCCTTTTCTGCTTCAATAATATATATATATATCTCTGGTAGCTCTCGAATGGGTCTTTAAAACTTTCTGACGGTTAATTCTCTGTTTAATAATAATGATATTTTCTTATTTCCCCAGGATTTGTGAGCCGTTATCTCTTCACTGGAAGCCTTCACCTCTCAATATACTTCTCTTGAAGTTGACAAAGCCCGGCTGCAAAAGGAGGTCGAGTCTTCTTCTTCAAAGTTGGAGGGTGCAATAAAAATAGCTGCCGAGGCACGCCAGGAGGTTGATTCCTTAAAGGATGAACTCGAGGGGCTGAAGAGGAAGCTGAAGGACGAAGAAACATCCAGGCTTGCTGCTGAAGCTCGGATGACCGAAAAGGATGATCTTCTTCGCCAGTCTACTTTTTCCTTGCTCAGTAATTCCCATTTGGCTTTCTTTTTGATTTTTTGCTTTATTGATTGAGTTTTTAGTTAGTGAACTCCTCCTTTTCGTTCCTTGCAGAGGCTGCCGACATCCCTGCTGAAGTTCCGGACAAACTCCCAAACAATTCTCCGGCAAATGCTTTGTCGCTAACCCTCGAGTCCCACAAGCTTGTTCAGGACCTTCTTTAGAAGGGTAAAGGAGACATGGCGAGGATGCATTCGATGATCTTCCCGAAGATTGACCAGAATAAGACCTTGGGGCAGCTGGTCGATGCTTTTTCCATCAACATCAAGGAGGTTATCGAGGTATTCAAACGTACTTCGCGCACCTACGGTGCCCTCCTAGCTTTTCAGCTTATGATGGGTCATGGTTTCAAAGCCAATATTGAAGAAATGTCCAAGGAACTGCCGAAAGACCAAGATGGGCGATTTGTTGACTTGAGTGCCTTTAAGACCTCAGCGCTTAAGTGTGCTCGCCAGCTTCTTGATTTGGTCTCGGCAAAGAAATCGTCCATTGGATCAAGCTTATCAAACCAAACCCAAGCCCCTTGATAAGATTTTTGTAATCCTACTTGATTGAAACAATTTCCTGTCATAAGATTTCTGTGATTGTAACAAATTCCGTACTGGCAATGTTTCCAGTATCCTCTTGTTACAACACTTTTATTTGTATGCTCCCGATGGGAGTAAATTCCAGTGTTGAACCCATATAATCCATCACGCCTTTTAATAACTTTTTGCAGGTTTTTCCTGTGCCTTCGTTTACCGATGATTCTTCGGGTGCTTGTTCTGAGAATGATCGACTCCAACGCATGAAGGATTGAATTGCTCAGATGGAAAAGGATATGCGCAGTACTTATGCCTTGGCTGCTATTATCAGGAAGAAGAACGAACTTGCGGCTGACGCAGAACGCTATGCTCTTGCTGAGTTGCATGGAGCCACAGAAAGTTTGAACTGTAAGCGCCCTTATCTGTTGGAGATATGCCCAAGAGGCAATAATAAAAGTGGTTATTATATATCTTTATGTTTATGATAAATGTTTATATACCATGCTATAATTGTATTAACCGAAACATTGATACATGTGTGATATGTAAACAACAAAGAGTCCCTAGTATGCCTCTTAACTAGCTTGTTGATTAATGGATGATTAGTTTCATAATCATAAACATTGGATGTTATTAATAACAAGGTTATATCATTATATGAATGATGTAATGGACACACCCAATTAAGCGTAGCATAAGATCACGTCATTAAGTTATTTGCTATAAGCTTTCGATACATAGTTACCTAGTCCTTATGACCATGAGATCATGTAAATCACTTATACCGGAAAGGTACTTTGATTACATCAAACGCCACTGCGTAAATGGGTGGTTATAAAGGTGGGATTAAGTATCCGGAAAGTATGAGTTGAGGCATATGGATCAACAGTGGGATTTGTCCATCCCGATGACGGATAGATATACTCTGGGCCCTCTCGGTGGAATGTCGTCTAATGTCTTGCAATCATATGAATAAGTTCATAAGAGACCACATACCACGGTACGAGTAAAGAGTACTTGTCAGGAGACGATGTTGAACAAGGTAGAGTGATACCGATGATCAAACCTCGGACAAGTAAAATATCGCGTGACAAAGGGAATTGGTATCGTATGTGAATGGTTCATTCGATCACTAAAGTCATCGTTGAATATGTGGGAGCCATTATGGATCTCCAGATCCCGCTATTGGTTATTGGTCGGAGAGAGTACTCAACCATGTCCACATAGTTCGCGAACCGTAGGGTGACACACTTAAGGTTTGATGTTGAAATGGTAGAACTTGAATATGGAATGGAGTTTGAAGTATTGTTCGAAGTCTCGGATGGGATCCCGGACATCACGAGGAGTTCCGGAATGGTCCGGAGAATAAGATTCATATATAGGAAGTCATTTTATAAGATTTAAAATGATCCGGAAGATTTTACGGAAGGTTCTAGAAGGTTCTAGAAAAGTCCGGAAGGAATCACTAAGGAAGGAGGAGTCCCGGAGGGACTCCACCTCCCCATGGCCGGCCAACCCTAAAGGGGGGGAGTCCAAGGTGGACTCCACCAAGGGGGCCGGCCACCCCCCCACATGGAAGGGGGGAATCCCACCCCAAGTGGGATTCCCACCTTGGGTAGGTTTCCCTACTACATGGAAGGTTTTGGGTTGGGGTCTTATTCGAAGACTTGTAGTCCAACACTTGGGGGTTCCACCTATATAATGAGGGGCCAAGGGCAGGGGGCCGGCCACCACAACACCACCACCTTGGCCGCACCCCAAGGTAGCCGGCCACCCCTCTCCCCAAACCCTAGCCGCCCCACTCCTCCCCTTCTCCCGCAACGCTTAGCGAAGCTCCGCCGGAGATCTCCATCGCCACCGCCACCACGCCGTCGTGCTGCCGGATTCAAGGAGGAGCTACTACTTCCGCTGCCCGCTGGAACGGGGAGGTGGACGTCGACTTCATCAACACCGAACGTGTGACCGAGTACGGAGGTGCTGCCCGATCGTGGCACCGTGATCAAGATCTTCTACGCGCTTTTGCAAGCGGCAAGTGATCGTCTACCGCAGCAACAAGAGCCTCATCTTGTAGGCTTTGGAAATCTTCAAGGGTGAGTCTCGATCATCCCCTTGTTGCTACCGTCTTCTAGATTTCATCTTGGCTTGGATTGCGTTCTCGCGGTAGGAAAATTTTTGTTTTCTATGCAACGAATCCCTACATTATCCCCTTGCTCCTTATTTTCCATAAAAGGTATCTTCTCATCTTCCTTCGTTTCTCCTTCTAGTCATAGCTCTGAACCCAGCTGAGGAGAACAAGCGTATCCATGAGCGCGTAAATGCATTGGCTCAACTATCATCTTTAGATGAGGTTTTCTGGAAAGATCAATCAAAGGCTTCCACTGTCGCGAAGTTCCAAGATCGGGTCCAGCAGGTCCACCGTTTCTTCGACAAGTGCTATAAAGGACTAAGAATAATCTGGAAGACAATGTTCCCTTTGAACGGGGTCCCTCCCACGTTGTTGACTTTAATGTCAGAATTCAGTAATACCAGGAAGATCCGAAGCTTGATTCGAGCACAACTTATCGCCGGAGATAAAGCTGCGTTTGCCCTTGTTCTTGTACGTCATCCCTCAGCAGACTTGATGACAATTGCCAATGCTGTAGGTGAATTAGGGCCGCTTTACCCGAAGGTGGAGCTTCCTGCCGCCATCGTTATCGAAAGGCTTGAAGAAGCCTCACCAGCAACTGAAGAAATAGAGGCTCCACAGGAGTAGTTCAAAAATATGCTCCTGTTGTAAGGAGAATGCCCCGATACTTGCTGCATCCGAATGTTCGGATGATTAGGGTTAAGCTAATTTATCGGCAGGTGTATATATTTGTGCCTCCTTTGCGGTAATGTTGTTGGCAAAATTTGAAGGAGTAAATCTTAATTACTCGTTTTACATCTGTATTATGATGTATACGTATGTTTGTCGGTAGAAAATTATTTGAGTGATCAGCTCGTGTTGCTGGTCTTGCTAAACCCGTTGTATGTGCAACTTTGCTTTCATCCGATGCATGTCTTAACATCAGCTCCCGAATAAATCGGTGGAACTGAATCTGCCGATGACTCCGTCGCTCCTTACTACTTCTGTAGTTTAAAGTACTGGGCATGGGTCGTTTTCGTACGTGTTTCATGATCCTTGCTATTTGCGTCACTCTTTGAGGCATCTATAGCGAAGGATAAAGAGCAAGATTCCCGTTGATTTTGCATCATAGCACTCGTAATTTCAGAGACTTTTTTGGGGTGCAATTTCTGGCCGTATTTTCATTTAAACCGATGTTCGCTGTAGTATACGAACAAAGTTCTTGATGATTTTGTTCGGGTGTCCCGAATAACTGCAATACTTCAGAGAAACAAAACTTGAGTCTTCATTAATAAAGTAAGCAAGAACTAAAGGGCTAAAAATGGGCCCTATTGACAAGAGAGAAAACTAAATATAATTCTACCCATCCTTTTAAACAAGAGGAGGGTTCTTCTTATCTTCGAGCTTATCTTACGTGCCAGTGGCTTTGGAAGCGTCACTGGTTTCGTCAGGAGTTCTTGCGGTGAGTGCCGGAGTTTTGTTTTCTTCTATAATGGTCTTGTCGTTAGCTGCCGAGGTTTTTACTGTCGAAGCTTCCAGAGCGAGATCGTCCGGTTTCTTCTTCAGTTTCTTGACGCGTTCTTCTTCCTTACTATCGAGTGCTGACGATTTTCAAGGGAAATCGTCAGTTTCCTATTTTAGCCCGAACTTGGCAGCAATCTTCTGAAACTCGCGATCACAATTATCTGAGCGTGAAAAACTTCCATAGACTGTGAAGTTTGTTCCATTGTTCTCAGGCATCTTGAGCTTGAGGTACGCGTAATGTGGCACATCCATGAACTTGGCATAAGCTGATCTCCCCAGTATAGCATGATACTGTGATTCCCAGTTTACTACTTCAAACTCGATCTTTTCTTTCCTGAAGTTTTCGGGTTTTTCAAAGACAACGTTCAAGTAAACTTTGCCAAGAGAGTACACCGGTAAGGTGGGGAGAATCCCGTGGAAATAAGTATCTGTTTCTTCTAGCATCCTCATCGTAATTCCCATGCTTTTGATTGTGTCGAGGGATATCAGGTTTATTCCGCTTCCACCGTCCATGAAGACTTTGCTCATTTTAAACCCTCCAATTTGCGCTTCGACTACTAAGGCAGCGTGCCCTGGCTTTGGAATTGTCATCGGGTGAGCTTCTTCATCTCCCTTCTCGAAACACCAATTCTGTGGATAATACTCATTTGTCCATGTGGTGGCGGAAAAGACTCGTTAGAGTTGTGGGGCTGAACCTGCTGAACCTGGTGCTGAGGTGGCGGTGGTGGTGGAATTGGTTGCTGATGCTGCTGGATGAGCTTCTGCATCTCAATGAACTGTCGACATTCCCGGAGTAAGTGACTTGACTTTTTCTTGCCGTATTTAGGGTCGATGTACGCATGTAGGTAGCAAGGGGCGTTTATCTGCTCAACGAAGGGTAACTCGGGGGCCCTCGGAGGCTGTGGTTTGTAGTTGTCACGGTTCCCAGAGTTACTCCGATTGCCGTCATGTCGATCGTCTCGCCTGTCATCATATTGATCATCTCATCGGTCGGAATATCCCGCGGCTACCAAGTTGATGTCATCGTAACTGCGGTCTTTCCTTTCTTACGACGATCTCTTCGACCACCCGAATCATGCCTCGGCTGATCGTCGTCTTCGTCGTCACTGCGTTGTCGAGGCCTTTGCACGTTGTCTTCGCCATCAACCCAGCTGTTGGCAATTTCCATTAACTTGGTTATGGTCTTCGGTTTCTTGCGCCCAAGCTCCTCTATGTAGGTTTCACGTCGAATGCCATCGCTAAAGGCATCGATTGCTCTGTCGACGGAAACATCTTCGGCAGCGTTCAGGAGTTTAGTGAACCTCCCAATGTATGCACGCATCGACTCCTTCGGCTTCTGCTGGCAATGCCGTAATTCATCGATCCCAACAGGCCTCTTGTATGTTGCTTGGAAGTTTGTGACGAAAGCGTCTACCAGATCATCCCATGACTTGATGTAACCCTTCGGCAGGCCTCTCAACCAAGCCTGTGCCGCATCCTTCAGGTAAAGTTGCAAGCACTGCATTGTTGCTATCTGATTTCCTTTGTGTGGGATCACAGTCTGCAGATAATCATCTATCCACGACCTCGGCTCCTATTGTCCGTCATACTTAGCGGCATCGGTAGGAGTAGGTTTGAACCTTTTGGGTGGCATTGTCTCGCGGATCTTGTAACTTAAACAATCAGCTCCCCTCATCTCGATGTCGTACTCTTGGCTTTCTTCTGAGGTGTCACTGTCGTACTCCTCCCTTGTGGCTCGCCGTCGCCTAGCTTTGTCGATTCTACTCTGGGTGATTTCGTCTCAGGCGTCCCTTGAACGGTGCTTCGAGCCGCTGGATTGGAGCGTGGACTTTTCCTTTCGTGGAACCAGATTATCTCCCAGGATTGCAAGGCTTTCCAGGGCGCCCCGATGAGCTTGAGCCATAGAACCTTCGGGTCGTTGGTTGATGAGGTACGCCGCGAGGTTGACAGTTGCTCCTTCAACGGTTTTTGGCCTTAACATACCCGCAGTGTTCGTAGTCTTGAAGGACTTGGATAGGTTTGACGTTATTTCTCTAGCATCGTCCTCCGAAAGTCGGGATAGCCTTGATCGATGCCTCCCTACGCCTTGGCTGCTTCGGGACGCGCTTCCTCGTGAGCCCCTCCGTCGTTCACTAGATTGATCTGTTGCTAACAGACGTCTTTCGAGGGTGGCCTGCTCGTTCGATAGTCGCTCCCAATTTTTCTCCAAGATAGAGCGATAGGCATTGAGGGTTCCAACCGAAATTCCTGGGGAAGCGGTGTGTTATTAAGTACGGCTGCCCGGGCTGCTGCCCATTCTTCCTCCGCGATGGTGTAATCGCTATTGTTGTTACTGGCGTTGTTTTCAAAGTTATATTGTCTGCTGGAGCGAGGGGTGTGATCTCCTCCTCCCCCGTTTCCCGCCTTTCCTACATTATCGGCAGCGTAGACTTGATGACGCGCTGTTTTCCAGGTGGCCTCCTTGACAATGCTGTCGACATTGTCCTCTCCCGACGAATATCTAGCATTGCAGATGAACGGTGTGTCACTCGATCCCAACCCGTGCCTGGTGTCGCAGTTCAGACAGTAGTACGAGGTCATATCCGATGATACAGGGTTATCGGATCCAACCGACATCAAAGACATCGACCGAGGGGTCGACGGTGGAGACGAACTCGTCGAGTCTGTCAGGCCAGCCGAAAGATCAATTGATGATGACATGATCGATCATGCGGCCGGTGGGGGCGATTTCCTTGCTGATCTGGGGACGAACGGCTCCAGCAAACGAAGGACTCCCTCCGCATTGACGTTGCAGTGGACGCTCCCGAACGTCATGTCCATGTTTCCTTGCAGACCCGAGAAAGTCGAACGGGAAGAGTCGCTGTGTGGGGTGAACTCGTAGGAGCCGAATCGGATCGGACTCCCCAAACTTGGTGATGCTGACGGCATCGACGAAGCTGCCGACGACATGGCTGGATCTGCCGATGACGGATCTTGTGCCAACAGGCTTCCCACAGACGGCGCCAATTGTCTAGGGTACTCCTCGGCAATGCCCTCCGTTTGGGGCTTAGGGTAGATGTAATCCTGTAGGCTGACACGAGACATCGGTTATCAAACAAGCGGGAAAAGCGATTTACCCGGGTTCGGGACCCTCGATGAGGTAAAACCCTTACGTCATGCCTGTCTGATCTTGATTATGAAAATATCGGGTTACAATGGGGTGCCGAAGGTTTCGGCTGTGATCTCGTCGAGAGGCTAAGTTCTACGGGGACCTAGCTCTAGACTTATGGTGGCTAAGATTGCTAAAATTGTGTGTGTCCTCGGCAGCCTATCTCCTGGCCCTTATATAGGGAGCCAGGTCTCGAGAGATCTGTCCGGGTACGACTAGGTTACAAAGGGTTCTAGTTCTAGACTTTCCTTGTATTCTCCGTCTCTTCGTCTTGTTCTTCAAAAAAATCTTCTTCGGCGCCGACGTAATATCCCACCTTGCCATCGAGTGTCTAGGGCAGTTTGGGTGGCGACCTAGAACATTGCAGGCAAACGAAGTCGTCGACCCGACTAGTTTTAATTCCACCAATGCAGAGTTTTATCTGGTTACTTCGTGAGGGCGCCAGCCCCAGATTTGGCACAACGTTCAAGGTCTGCGAGCGGTCGCGTGGGTAACGGGGGCTATGAGACGGCTGAGTTGGGTGGCGTTGATGCCGACTGGTGTAAGTAGGGGGCAGAGCTGAAGGTGTGTGCTTGTTGTGTTTCTGAGTTAGCGTCGTGTGGACGAGGGGTTCCCTCACTTATGTGTTTTTTTGGCCTGATTTTTCTCATAAAGAAGACAATGTATGGTTTTTGGGCCCTTTTTTTCCTTTTGAACATGGCCAACTATCTTCTTCTATACGAATTATAGGAGGGCCCTCGAGAGGTTACTCGGAAAAAATGCTTATAGGTCTTGATCTCCAAATGTTTAAATCGAGATCCGGATAAATCTATGAAACTCACACAAAAAATCACTGAAAACAACATGACTATAGAAGCATGAGACTGCTCATAGTGGGAGTAACATAGCTAGTAACATCACACATCTCAAGACATTTTGGTGACATGGCATACCAATAAATGAAGAAAGAGTGTGATGTGGTAACTAGTTATGTTACCATAACATCACACAACCCAAGGCAAAATGAGTCTACAACATAATAAATGATACAATGCATGACACCACATATAAGTTACTACCCACTATGAAGGTAGTAACCTAGATTAGAGCAAGTACAATAGAGTTCAGTCAGCTGACTATAAGACATTAAATAATATATTTTAGATGAGTTGGAGGAGAGAGAAGAGGAGAGAGAAGGGAGGTGTGCTACTATGCAATAGACAGCTCTTGCACGTGCTCCTAGGCACCTTCTGAGAGTGAAAGGTGGACCATATATTAGTAAAGTACTACATTCTTATAGCCAACTATTGTATATGTTAGCTATATAATGACTACAAATGATATGAAATCTTGTTATAGTCAACAGTTGACTATACTATTGGAATTGCTCTAGTAACATGTCATATGTTATTAGTCTAAATTACTATCTGCTACGTACTATGACTAGGCTGAGCAGCACAATTTTAATTTTGGAAGGGAGTACAATCATGACGGTGCTAGTTCCAAAAAAGTACCGTGGTTCTCTTGGAAAAAGTCATTCGTCTCGCTTTAAGTCACACCATTAAGCCGATACAGAGTGATAAGAGAATCCTCTTACAAAGCAGATTAAAAAAAAACACATAAGTAGCCACACCTATTAAGAGACATTCTAGACAATCGAATAAATGTGACACCGTCTCTCTTAGGATAGCACAAGAACCATAAAGGTATAGCCGGAAGGGGCTGTGCTTGCCTTCTGGCTCCGGATCGTGGAGCCTAAGAGCATCTCCATCGGCGGTTCCGATAGCGGCCCCGATAGCTTTCTGGGGACCGGCATTGTTTTTGGGCTCGTATCGGCGCGTCCCAACGGCGCCGGCCATTTTTCGAGTTCAATAGAATCGCCGGCATCCCGTGTCGGCCCCTTCGCCAAGGGCGTGAATCGGGCGCGCCGGCGCCTCGCGGAACGACGGTTATCGCGGGTGGGGGCGCCTTATCAGTGAGAGGACGCGACCGTTCACATCGGCGACAACGCGGGAAGGTTGGTCGTCGGCGTTTAATGGCCTCCCGCACGGAAACCGAGGCGGCCACGAGAGCAGCGACTGGCCACACGGCAACCAGTCGGCGTAAATGTGGGTAGTTTCCGCCGCTATATAGTACGTACGCCGTCCACCACCGCCGCTCCATTCTCTCCTCTCCACCACCGCTGCTCCATTCTTCCTCTCCACAGCAAAATGCTGCGCCGTCTGAAGACCACCTACTCGATGCTTGGCCTCAACGGCCGCGCGCTGCCTCCGCCACCACCGCAGCCGCAGCCCGAGCCGGAGCCGCAAGCCGACGCCGACTACAGCACCGACGAGGACGTAGAGCCACGGTTCACGGCGTGGGACGAGGTCCACGTCGCAGCCGCGGAAGAAGAGGCGACGGAGAAGGCAGCGCAGTCGAGGCAGCCGCCGCAGGCCCCCGCCCACCCGGATCAGGCGGGGATCCTCGCGTCGCTGAAGGCGCAACGATACCGGCGGTTGAAGGAGGAGAGGGACGAGTTCATCAACGACGCGAACCTCCAACACGACCTCGAGATCTTGCGCCAGCGAGCATCCACGGAGGAGGCGGGACGTCGCCTCATGGAGGCGGAGCGACAGAAGCTCACAGAGCTCAACGCTCATCGCCACTACGAGGCGTTCGCCCGCCAGGTGGCGAGGCGCGCCGAGATCCAAGCTTCTCGAGAAAGGATGGAAGCGCGGGGACAGCGCCGTCGGCAAGCCCATGCGACGCCGGCCGCCATGCTCCACCGCCAGATGTGCGAAGCAAGGGAGGAGAAGCGGGAACGAACGCAGGCGGCAATGGCGAAGAACGACAACGAGGCAGGGCAGTCGAGCGTACCAACCGACGGCCAGTAGATAGGATTGAGTTTAAGTTTAAATTCGAGCTACCTTTGTATGAACTTCATATGAACTTCGTATGAATTTCCTATGAATTTCAGTTTTTAAACATTATTTTAAATTTCAAAATCTATCGGGACCGCCTGTTTGGAGGTGCCGGTGTGGGAGCAGCGTCCCCAAATAAAGGATGCAGTGCCGGCGTCCCCCAAACGGAGGTGCTGGCACCCCTGCCGACACCTATTTAGACGCTACCGGTGGAGATGGTCTAAGTTGCCGATCTTGTCAGCAGATAACAAGCACCGAAAGGGGTGGCAACCAGGAAAATGCACTTTGGCTCATAGGAGCATATGCTCCCATTATGTGAATCCACATTTTAAAGTGTTAAGAAAATTTAAACTAAATTTTTACATGTACATCTAGACATTTTATGTTGATACACAAGTTTTCAAAAGAAAAAACATTTTTCTGTGGCTCATGTAAAAAAGACAAATTTTGATGCTGTAACACGACTACGTACATAACATTTTTTTGTCTTTTTTGTACACACCACACAAAATGTTGTTTTTCCACGAAAATTTGTGAACGAACATAGGATGTCACGATGTATACCAAAAATTTTATGTCAGATTTTTTTGACATTTTTAAAATTAGTTTTTTATTATTTTTCTATAATGGTGTATATACACGGCGTGTGCCAAAACGCCACCTCCATGGCAACCAAGTCAAGTGTAAAAGATACACGCTTCCAAGGCCACCCACGCCAGAGCGGGAAGGACTCCGAGGCAGAATTCCAACTTCCCCGCCCATAACAGCGAAAGAGGTGTGCTTCACGAGGCATGGGAACTTCGATTTGACGGTCACAACACACGACTGTCCGCATCACAACACACGACGGTCACAACACACGAGCTGCAGGAAAGGCATTGCAAGAGCGCAACTTGTGTCGTCCTTGGATCAATCACTGATCAGCAGGGTACGACTTGGATGTCACTCATTTCGTCTTCTATTTTCATGTGAGCTGCACCTCTGCTCCGTTGCTGTTCTTCCTGCTCCCTATAATACTGACATGTGATGGTAGAATGGTAGATGGATGGACAGGTGTGATCACCTGATAATAGCTGAAATCTCAGCAGAAAAATTGCTTTACTTGTCGGCGATTTGCACAAAAATAACCCAAAAGTGAAAGAAAAGTACAGACTGACCCTCCGGCGAAACTATTTCACCAATCTAACCCTTTTGTGTGGCACATGCCCATGTGGCGCCCCTCCTGCCGGCGCCACTGTCCCAGCCGACGTGGCCCCCTCGCCGCTGAGCTGGTGCGCCCATCCGACGTGGCACCATGTGTGGCGCCCCTCCCAACGGCGCCACACATGCACTTGTAATTGCCCAAAACATACTGTGAGACAATTCGTCTGGGACTTAGCTGTTTTGCGAGGCTCAATGTGTGGCGCCGAGACCACGGGCGCCACAGTAGCACGTGTGGCGCCCACATAGAGGCTCGCGAAAACGGCTAAGGACTTATCGTCCGGAGCCCCTGGATGTTTTCGACCCAGAAGTTTATATAAGTTGGCATGTGTGGCGCCGATGCCACGGGCGCCACACAGTGCAGTGTGGCGCCAGTGTGGAGGGCGCCACACATTGACTTGTGTTAAAAACATGAAAAATCCTACCAAACTCCAACAAGTAGCATTACACATATAACACTTATGAGTACAACATTGGACACAACAAGTAGCAATTTCATGACGTACACATATAACACTTCATAGGTCACATTGTAGCACGTAGATTCAAACAACAAGTAGCATTACAGACCATGGTTCGAAATGACATAGGGTTCACAAATCGATACTTATGAAGATAGAGTTCAGAACAACACGTAGCACATCCTAGTAGCGTCCTCGACGTGCCGTCCTCGCGGGCTGCTTCCGGATGGCCATCCTCTTCATCCGCTGCCGTGGCTGCTCCTGCTGCTGCTCCTGCTGCTCCTCCTCCTCTGAAGAGAACGGCTCGTCGTTCCTCATCCTCGACAAAGCTGATCTCCGCGGCGGCCCCTCATCCTCCTCAGTGACAACATTCTTTCCTCGGTTGACATAATCTTCCGGAGTGTACCGGTTTGGACCCTTGCCCCTTGGCTTCAACTGGTAAGCTGACCGTGGGGCTTGCTTGGAGGTATGCTTTGGAAGTATGCCTTGACTCAGAATTAGCTCGTCCTCAGGAATCTTCACAAACATGAACACATGAGATTACAAAAGTTGAAATTAGTAAGAACATGTTTGACAGCAACAAAATAGTCCATACCTCCCGCTCTTCTGAAGAGGAAGATGTAGCGATTTCGGCTTCCCGGCAACCTAGCAAGCTGGCTAACCGCCGCATCTTTCGTGCAGTGTTCTGCGTCATGCCGTTCATGGTTACAAAGCCACCACATCATAGTAGCGTACATTCAAAGTTGGTGATCATACCTTAATGAAATACCGCAACGGTCCAACAGGCTTGTCATCTCTCCCGTTCTGGTCCCACATAACCTCGCACTCCTCACCTGTTTTTTGGATCTCCTCCCGCTGTGACAAACATAGCATACACAATTGAAGCGAGCACATGGCAATGTAGATGATGTACTAGTTAGTGAGAGAATCCATTACCACGAAGTTCAGCTCGGAAGCAATAGAAGTCGATCTCCTCTGCGAGCAAAGGTGTCGTGTTGGCTTTGCCCAACCTCATCGAACCTGGATGGGGTCGTCCAAGATCTCCTCGGGATACGCGTGCTTAACTAACTCGATACGCGTGTTCTCATGGAACCACTCGAGGTAGTTGTTGAAAGCGGCGAAGTCGTGAGGCACAATCTGCTCGGTGCCGGCATTCCGTGTCGCTTCCAAACGAGTGTAGGAACGGCTGCGACGTGGCCGCTATGGTGAAGCGGCCAATTTGTGATCTTCCTCTGCGCTGCCTATCAAGCCTGCAAGAATCAAGAAGTTAGATTGTACCTCTTCTATCAAGAATCTTCCATCGCATGATTCCAGAAGTTTACCTATGAAGCGCCTTGTCCGTGTCTTGCCACTGAGGTGGGCACTCCTGATACAGCCTGTCTCATCACTCTTTGCGGCTGGTGGTGTTCAACAAGCCACATGCATATGAGTGGGCAGCGCATACGCCAGAACCGCGCCTCCTCCGTGCACTTGCGGTTGAGGTCAGCCATCCCCGAGCCAACATGGTAGTAGCTACCATATGGCTCCCATTCCACCTGCAGCATACAAATATCTCAGAATTTAGAACATGACCGTAGAATCAATGAAAACTAGGATTGCAAAAGAGTGATCGGTTACCTGCTCAGTGGTAAGAGTGTCCAACTCCGCAGTGTACTGCCTGTACATGACCATTGGATTGCTCGTCATCTCCGAGACATTATCCCAAAGGTATGCCCAAGTGGACTCCCGATCAGGGTTGTTCGGGTGATGAGGCCATGGCCTCTCGTTGAGTGTCCTAGGCCGCCCAACTGATAGGCGGTCCCAGCTCCATACGGAAAGTAGGAGCATGCATCCACCAATACCGCCGCTCCCAGTCCTGCTCCCAGTCCTGCGACAAGCTTCGTCCAACTGCGCACGTAAGACATTTGGTTAGTACTTTGTCTAGCACACTATTATAGGAAAATAGTACATAGAGCAAATCATCACCTGCCGGTAGAGGTAGGCAAGTCCCGCTGTTCCCCAACTCCACCGGTTATCCAACACCGTAAGCGCCTTCAGCCAACACCAATGGGCCAGCTTCCCCCCACTGTCAGGAAAGAGAGTCCTCGAAATCATGTACCATAAGTACACGCGGGCGTACGTCCTCCGAGTGTCCTTGTCGGCCTCTTACGGGCATTATGCAAAGTTAGTCCTGATCCAATAGAAAGACGCGTCGGCGGGAGCTCTCTTCTTTGGTTCTGCTGGCAGCGGAGGAGCCCTGCCAATAAGCACCTCCATCTGCTGGCGCCACCCATCAGAAGCTGTGTTCATACACAGTGGCTCGCCCTGAATAGGTAGTCCAAGGATCATGGAAACATCCTGGAGAGTAGGGGCCATCTCGCCGGCCCTCAAGTGGAAGGTGTGAGTCTCCGGCCTCCACCGGTCGACAAGGGCGATGAGTGCCCAGGGGTTCATGTGTGGCCCCCCACGGCTTACAAGGGATATGAACGGCATAAGACCGGTAGGCTGGATGAACTCAGTGTACCTCTCGTCATACGGTATATCCGCTGTGCCATGGTAACGAATCTTCAAAGGGTGAAGATCCGTTCCCCTCTCCGTCATATGAACAGCCCGGTGTTCCCTTTCGTACTCTTCATCCAGGAGCCACACCATCCTACATGTTTACACAAATACAACATATTATGAGCCATTCATACCAAATACGAGCAACACATACGTGAGAATATATCCAAATAAGCCATCACACATACATTCATATCTAGGCATTCCTAACAAATATGAGTTATTCCATCAAGAATACTAGGCATATGTAACACATTTGAATGCATTTGCTAGGCAAATATTAGACATTTCAAGACATACATACATAGAATTTGAACACATACATAGCCATTTTATATCTAGGGTTCCAACAAATATAGGGTTCATATCCAAATCCACCAGCATATCCAAATCTAGGGTTCATATCCAAATCCACTAACATATCTAGGGTTCCTACACATACACAATCAACACTTACATACCCATTTCAACACATACATAGCCATTTCAACACATACATGTAAAATTTCATATCTAGGGTTCCAACAAATCTAGGGTTCATATCCAAATCCACCAACATATCCAAATCTTGCTAGGTTCAGAGCCAAATGCACTAACATATCAATGGTTCATATCTAAATCCACCAACATGAATTTCCATGTCTAGGGTTCATACCCAAATCTACCAAATCCATCAACAATAGTGGATGAATCGGAGGGAATCGAAGGGGAATACCTTGAGGAATGGAGGAGGAAGGACTTGGCCGGATAGATCTGACGATTCCTTGGTCGATTTGGTGGGGGGGCCGAAGGGGAGGCGGGCGGCGGCGGCGGTTGGAGCAGAGAAAGAAAGGGGAGAAAGAAGAGAAAGAGAGGGTCGGGCTGGGCGCGGGCGCGGGCGCCACACTTAAGTGGATGTGTGGCGCCCGTGGCATCGGCGCCACAGAGGCTAGTGTGGCGCCCGTGGCATCGGCGCCACACATCGAGTCTCGCAAAACGGCTAAGTCCCAGCCGTTCCGGAGCCCCTGGATGTTTTCGACCGAAGACATGATATAAGTTGGCATGTGTGGCGCCGTTGGGAGGGGCGCCACACATGGTGCCACGTCGGATGGGAACACCAGCTCAGCGGCGAGGGGGGCACGTCGGCTGGGACAGTGGCGCCGGCAGGAGGGGCGCCACATGGGCATGTGTGGCGCCCTTGGGAGGGGCGCCACACAAAAGGGTTAGATTGGTGAAATAGTTTCGCCGGAGGGTCAGTCTGTGCTTTTCTTTCACTTTTGGGTTATTTTTGTGCAAATCGCCTTACTTGTCCAATCAATCTCAAGAGAGGACTTTCTGAGCAGGTGTTCAGTGCACACCCGTATCTAGGCTATCTATATTGCATCAAGATCTGTGTTATTTTTTCCCCTCTCAAATAACTTCTCGTTTTTGTATCTCTCACCAGACAATCTTTAAACTTAAATTTTGCGTATCACTTAAACATAACAATTAAAATTTGGGGAAAATAATTCTGATTTTTATATCATTATATATATATATATTTAAGAATTTATTTTTAAAATTTAAATAATTTGAAATTTGAAGTTGCACAAAAAAATCCGAACTATTTTTTCTCCATTCTATTTGTTATTTTTGGAGTGACTTGCAAAAAATCAGATCAAAATATTATATAGTTTAAGATATATGAACAAAAAAAGGTAAAAAAAAGTGAGGTTGTGCAGAGTGCCCTCTTCAACTTTTCCTCTCAATCTTAAAGTTTCAAGGCCATTCCTGAGCTCTGTGTGATTGACAAGATGTTTCATTGCTCAAGAAAAAACATATAGAAAAGTTTCCAGCAGGTCCGAGTCAACTTTTTTGTTTCTTTTCATGACATTGACATATATATGTGCTTGCGATGCATGGCCAAATACATGGATGTATCTTGCTCACGTTCCTGGCCAGTTTGACACCTTCATGTCAAAGGGAGAGAACCTTTATCTCTCCCTCTATATCTTTTGAGAACCAAAGAGCCAGGCCCAGATCTTGTGTTTAGATCTTCATGTGATCCCACTATCTAAAAAGTGGAAAAGGGATAGAAAAAAGAAGCATCCGGAGAAGATATATTGGAGAATGATTCTCATGCCGTTACTCATTTCTATCGTCCCTAGCTACTACTACTTGCTAGCAGTGGTGCTGGGTGACCCCCTTTAGCTCGGTTAGCCTAGCTTCATTGGGTGCACTTTGGTAGCATCTTGTCTCTCCCCATCACCTTCAACTACATAAAGGAGCCAGAAAAGGGAAGAACCTCCTTTTCTCTGTTCACCCATGAGCAATTGGATTGGTAGTTTGGTACATACCAAACATATCCATTGCATCATTTGTCTCTTTATTCATGGAGAGTGATAGCTCCATCAATAGATTATTTTGTGATGTCAATAAGATACACTAGTTCAAAGTTCTAAGTTTGTATCTCTATCGGATAAGTGAATTTCCTCATTGGTAGTAGTACAACATACCTAGTCAATAAATGTTTTTGGGCTTCGTTTGATATCCTCTTCATATGGGCTGTGAGAGGATGGCTTTTTAAAACATTTCAGACATTCCAAATAGGTACATAAGTCCAAACAAAGATGTTAAAGTATAATTGTATAGCCTAGTCTCTTTCATCAGATGAGTCTTTTCCTTGTATTGGCTAGAGCATACAGGTCTACATGGTATCATAGCCAATAAATCTTGAGTTCAAGACGCGGATGGCGGCAACAAAATTGTGAAGTGCAGATCCACTACCTTGTCACCTTCAAACTATGATCTCACCGTTTTTATGAGATATTCTAATCTCTAACTCTTGTGCTTCAAATTAGGCTAAAAACATGGAAGTAGTCTCTTTCGTGCCTCTATTTTCATATCCTTGCTCCGCCCTATATCCATTGTCATTCCTCAAAGACGTTCATATAAGTTCCTTAATTAATTTGATGTGGTCAGCACGTGATACGCAGTACAAAACTGTTGGTAGATTTGCCTAGAGTTGCAGAGTTAGGTTAGGCCAAACGGCAGATTTTTGTTGTTGAAATAGTGTGGCTTCCTATGGAAGTCCTTTTTAAAAAAGAAATGGTTTCATATAGAAGTGTTTTTTTACATGCTTATTATGGAAGTTTATTGTCCGATTTTTCGTTATGTTACCGATGGATCACACTACCGTCATGGGTGCCCCAATTTTCCGCTCGACACGAGCCGGAGGTGGCTCCGCTTGCAACCTTCCTTCATGGGCTGCTTTGGAGCGGCCCAAATAAACAGGTTCTACTCCTTTTTCTGTTTTTTTATTCTTTATTCTTTATTTTTTATCACTCATTTCTTTTATTTTTCTTTTCTATTTTATTTTTTAATATGAACATTAATGTTATGTGAAAGGTTTTCTTAAAGAAAATTTATTTTACTTGAACGATTCTAAAGAATGAACATTCGGGTTATTTGAATAATTTTTCAAAGGAACATTAAACTTATTTGAACAAGATAAAAAAACTCATACGCCCGGGGAAGCTTTATGCCATCCGATCAAGAAAGTGTGGCTCTCAAGCTCATTTGACAGTAAATATTCAATATGATTTATTTTTTAGATGATTTGTAAAAAAATATTTTTTAAAATTGAACAAATTGAAGAAAAAATGAACTGCAGTAGGAAACTGAAAAATGGCAAAAAAAAATAACCATCTCCTCACGAAATCTCAAAAAAAGGGTCTACCCTCGCGAAGGTCGGATCATGCTTTCTTTGCTCTCCGAGTAAGCAAAGTGGAGATAAGGGATGAGAGAGAAGGACATGATTGTGTGTTATCGCTTTACTTTTTTAGATTCATTTTCTTAAATAAAATATCTTGAGAACTGTTTGTCAAAATTACGAACCGTTTTCACTATTAACCCGTTTAATTATGCTCCGTGAACGGACACATGTTTTTTTAGGGATAAAGCTCTCTTTATTACTCAATAACAATAGGTACAATTGAAATGTCTGGGGTGTTCAAGAGCGACAGGCGGCGTCCTTAATCAAATCTTGAGAGCTATGAGCTAGATCATGAGCAAGAACATTCGAAGTTCGTTTTTTCAGTTATATGCGTGAGCGGGCATTGAGCGTTAAATAGGTTTTCACTGCCGCCACTGGGAGAGAACGGACTGAAAAATACATTATGCCCAAGGCCCAGCAGGCCCACGTATGCAACCAGCCCAACAGGCCCGGCTGATCTAACCCACAGCACACAACTCGTCACTCGATCTGCTCCCACTCGAAGCGCCGTCGTCGTCTCTGCAACTGGAGCGAGGGAGAGAATATCTGGTGCGACCCCAATGGCGCAGATCATCGACGGCAAGGCCATCGCCGCCGAAATCCGGCGCGAAATCGCGGCCGAGGTCGCCGAGCTCTCCTCCGCGCACAACATCGTGAGCCACTCCCCTTCCCCCCGGCCAGCACCTTCCACCGGACCAACCAACCAATCACCGAGCTCCGGATTGGGGTCGCGACCCTCACGACGCTGATTCGGTTCCTACTTCTTCTTCTTCTTCTGTCGCAGGTGCCCGGGCTGGCGGTGGTCATCGTGGGGAGCAGGAAGGACTCGCAGACGTACGTGCTCATGAAGCGCAAGGCCTGCGCCGAGGCCGGCATCCGCTCCGTCGACGTCGACCTCCCCGAGGACATCTCCGAGGCCGCGCTCGTCGCCGAGGTCCACCGCCTCAACGCCGACCCCTCTGTACACGGTATCGCCTTCGCGTCGAACTGAATAGCGCCATTTTTTTCTTAGTACATGAGAGCATATATTTGCTTGGCACTGTAAATTAGTCGCGTGTCAGTCTGCTTCTGCCCTAGAAGCATTCGTTCCTAGCTGGTTTATCGAGATGAATGCAGAGATGCTTTAATTAGGCTGTTTGACGCTTGAGCCATCATTTAGTTACTGTTACTGTGTAGGATCCCCTCCCTTGCAAGTTTATTTCTCGGAATGATCCTATGGCCTACATTTGCTCCTCAGTGGAGTTAGCCCGAAAGAAGAGAGAATTCTGGATTGTTTCCAGTTCAAAACTTGGAATGGGTGATTTTTTGGACGGTGCCTCTTTGGGAGTTTCTTGAGTTCTTCCAGGCGTATTGGACCCCAAAATTTGGTCAAGAATGGCATCGGTACTCACCACCATCATGTGTGTTTGTGTTCCCCGATTTCTATGGGATTTGCTAGTTGGGAATGGAATTTTTAAGTGGTCGCTTTAGGCATGGAGTTTAGCCTTTTTCAAGATACATGTGAACAGAAGTGTGTGTGGCAGTTCACATCACTACAATGCTTATTATTCAGGGGGAGTTCTTCTCTTCTAATTTTATCTCCCTAATGGAGTTAACCTGAAAGTAGGGCTTGTGCAAAACTCACACCGTGGGAAACCGTTGAAACCGGCTAGTGACAGCTAGTTCATTTTCTTTCTCAAACCTAAATCTCATTTCCAGTTTTGTACAAAAAATTGAACTAAGCTGAAACCGGTGAAACTGTGACACCGTTTTTGCGCAACCTTACCTAAAAGAACAGAGAAGCCTGGACATATTTATTCGTTTTGAGTTCAATGGTTGGCATTGGGAGGATGTTTTGTGCGATGACCATCTTAGCAAGTTCTTGAGTTGTTGCAGGCACGTTTATCCAAAAAAAAATAGTGCAGAATGGCATCAGTAGTCCATCATGTGTGTTTTGTTCCGCAGTTTTTGAGGGATTTGTTAGACTGGGAACGCATTTTTTAAGTGGTTGCTTCGTTAGATTAGGCATGAGCTTTGTAATTTCAAGTTACACCTAAAATGAATGGCTTGTCCTAGTTCTCATCATCACAATGACTATTATTCGGTGGAATTATATATCCGCTGCTGCCAGGGATTTTCTGTTGGACACATGCTGGTAAATCATCCATTCATGTTAGTTTCTACTCTCTCCGTCCCATAATATATGATGTTATTACAACCCATTACAGGTAGTGATGGGTTGTAATAATATCTTATATTACAGGGCGGAGGGAGTAATTAGTTTTGTTCTCATGCTATCGGAACATACCAGTTTTGTTACCCAAGTTCAATCACATCTCTAGCTTCTGGCATATATCATCAATTTCCTCAAGAGAGAAAATATGAAGCTATAGGGCAGAAAATTGGAGCTTTGATCGACCAGCTCTTTCTGAAATGTTGACAGTTTCTTAACTGTATTACTTTTATATATGATGCATTTATTGCTGGAATGTTGCTTTGCTAGCTCTAGGTACTATGACAGTCATGTATTTTGAGATTCTTCCTCCAATACTATGTAGCAAAGCTTGTCTATTTTGGCTCTATTGAGTATTTGCTTTTACACCAGGCATTCTTGTTCAGCTTCCATTGCCCAAGCATATCAATGAAGAAAATATATTAAACGAGATCTCCATTGAGAAAGATGTTGATGGTTTTCATCCTCTGAACATTGGTAAGCTCGCAATGAAAGGTAGAGATCCTCTGTTCCTACCTTGCACGCCAAAGGTACTGCAACACTTAATCACATCATTTCTAAACACTGGTTTGGGTGCCTGTTTCGTTTGTAACATCTTGGCCTTTGTATCTTGTTTTCACTTTTGAAGGGATGCATGGAGCTCCTATCACGAAGTGGAGTCACTGTTAAAGGAAAAAATGCAGTTGTGGTAGGGCGTAGCAACATTGTGGGTTTACCAGTATCCCTTCTTCTTCTGAAAGCAGATGCAACCGTGTCAATCGTGCATTCACGGACCCCTAATCCTGAAGTAATTGTGCGGCAAGCAGACATCATCATTGCAGCAGCTGGGCAGGCTATGATGGTACGTTCTGCTGGAACAAATTCACTTTACAGTACTGGTTTGTCCTGCAGTTCATTGCCCTAAATCTAGTCGTGGTGTTTTTTGTTTTTGTTTTTTAGATCAAGGGAGACTGGATCAAACCTGGTGCTGCGGTCATCGATGTCGGAACAAATTCCATCGACGACCCAACAAGGAAGTCTGGATACAGGCTTGTCGGTGATGTGGATTTCACGGAGGCAAGCAAGGTCGCAGGTCACCTGACTCCAGTTCCAGGAGGCGTTGGGCCAATGACCGTGGCGATGCTGCTGAAGAACACAGTGGACGGCGCCAAGAGGGGAATAGTCTCATAGATTTTCATATCCGGGCAACCCATGTGTTCTGTGATGTGAGGAACTGAGGATGTTGTAACCGAGTGACCTAGACAAATATGTTCTCTGTTTCGTTCTGTCTCATGTTATTTCAACAACAGACAATACTCACTAGTCGGTAGCTAGTGTCTTGTTTGATAAATAAATGCAGTACCAATGTGATTTTACCACAAGTCCCTAAAATGTGTGACAAAACTGCAACGGAATTCAGAGATTTCATTCCACAAAGCAAGCACTTTACGTTCTTCTGGAGAAAAAACAAGGCAATTCAAACAATTCAATCAGTATAAATTGAAGGGTTGCACTTCCTTTTGTAGTACATCTTCAGAGATTTCATTCCACAAAGCAAGCACTTTACGTTCTTCTGGAGAAAAAACAAGGCAATTCAAACAATTCAATCAGTATAAATTGAAGGGTTGCACTTCCTTTTGTAGTACATCTCCAGACTACGGTTCTCAACATTGGCAAAATGGAGATGCACAAAACTTATAAATGAATCGCCCAGTACACATTGGCAAAATAGAGATGCACAAAAAATTAGATCAATGTATCACCCAATATGCATTGGCAAAATGGAGATGCAGAAATTTTAGATCAGTGTATCTCCCAGTACAAACACGTTCTACATCTTCTAAGATTTCATCTCTAAGGGTTAGACAATCTCTGCTTCAGCACCTGAACAAAATCCTTCCTTAGAACTTCCTCTTCCTGGTTAGCTCTAATGTCCTTCAATTTCACCTTTCCCGCCTTCATTTCAGACTCACCGACCAGCACCATCCACGGAATGCCTGTTTGTGTCGCATACTTTATGTGGTTCTGCACCCTGGTGGTGAGCTTGAACTCTGCCTTTATCCCAGCACTCCACAATTCGTTCACAAGCTCGGCAGCCAATACAAGGTCCTTTCCTAGAATTGACACCAAAACCTCCGTCTCGGTAGCCCTGATCACCTGCAATCCAAGAGCCAATATCAGTTCTGCTGGGTGCTGCAATAGCGATGTAATGACAAGGGGTTTGAGAAATACCTCATTTTTATCTTTCTCCTGTTGTTCCATGATTGCAAAGACCCTTTCTATTCCAAGGCTGACTCCAACAGCAGGGACTTGCTTGTTGCTGAACATACCGACAAGTTTGTCGTACCTGCCACCAGCCGCAATAGATCCAACCTATTGCTAAATAGTGTTAGTACAGGAACCAGTAAAACGTTCTTTGTTGCTTAGTTACAAGAGCTATTGACATGCTTTCAAATGATAAACACAAAGACAAAATTCAGATATAAATCAATGTCCACTAAGCCAAATAAAACTTACTCCAGTGGACCAAGCAATGAATCTTGAAACTGTGATTAATTGAAAGTATTGGAAATATAAAACGAAGTTCAAACACAATGAAAACTTTCAGATATAAATCAATGTACACTAAACTAAACTAAATGTACACGAGATAACGGCAACATAGAATGTGCCTTGAGATGATAAATACGATGGTACATTGTGATAATCCAGTGGATCATACAATGAATAACTCGATTAACTGAAAACACTCGAAACACAAAGCAATGGCCACTATACAGGAATCTGATTGCAAAAAATGACTAATTGAAGACACAGGTAAAGTGAAGCACAGATACAAATGAAAGTTTCATACCTGTGTAGTGCCCTTGAACACAGCTTCATATATCACACCAGTATAGTAATCAAGGCCTCTAGCAAGGCTTAAGTCAAAACTTATCCTGTCAATCGCATTTGCTTTTTCTAGAGCTTTGAATAAAATCTCCAGCTCATTTAATGCAGCAACAGACCCCTCGTTCTGCATGAACTTGCTACCCTCCTTTCTCAATTCCAGCAAAACTTCCAGTGGTGGCCCTTTTGTCTTCACTAAACTGCCAATATTTTCAGCGGTTTCATCCGATACCCCTTTATCTTCCACCTAAGTCAGCATAATGACAGTTAGTACTATGACAAATAAATCCACATCAGAATAACATAAACATACAAAAGCAAAAACTGAGTTCTGATTCATACCAGTTCCTTTTTCACCTCTTCAAAGGTAAGTTTGTCTAGCTTATCAATACTTGAGCAAACTGTTCTGAACTTCTCAGCAGGCACGCCACAGATCTCCAACATTCCATCAAGCAACTTTCTGTGATTTAATTTTACCTCATACACACCAATATCCAGCTTATCCAGCAATTCAGTCAATACTTTGATAACCTCGAAATCTGGTTCCATTGGCTCATATACTCCAGCAATGTCGAAGTCGCATTGGTAGAATTCTCGATATCTTCCCTTTGATGGGTTATCCCTCCTGTATACTTTTGCTATCTGGTATCTCTTGATTGCACTTAGGTTATTCATGGCAACATAACGGGCAAATGGAACAGTCAGATCATACCGCAAAGAGCAAAGCTCACCACCCTGCAAGGTTATTTGTAGGTAAGTCTTCATTCAATTCATTACTAAGAAAGTGTAACCTAAGGATTATACTGCAGCAAAGTAATGAATGACCGAGCGCTGTGGAATGCCACAAACTCTAACAACTACACACTTAATCTTGCTTGATTAATAATTTATATAATGAACAGGCACATGACAAATTAAACAAATTTATGGATTTTCTACAAAACCAAACACTCCCGCTAACATTAGGTACAAAAGGAGATTAACACTATACCTGATCAGCAAGGTCATATATCAATTTTGAGTCTTCGCCATATTTGCCCATAAGGGTTTCTCTCAACTCAAACACAGGTGTATCAAGTGCAACACCACCATGCATCTTAAATACACCAGTTATTATAGCAAAAGCGCGCTCCCTTATGGCCATTTGCTCTCTCCCAAAGTCACGTGTTCCCTAGCAGAAGTGAAGGATAAACATTTAGACAGAAGGAAGGCGCACAATTGACTGGCTCTTAGGTTGCTCTGAAATCAAATAAAAAGAAGCAATTGGGGCAGAAACCGGAAAGACAAAATAAATGAAACATCCTAGTATGCAAACAAAACTTCAATTACCTTGGGAATTTTAGGCAATCTCCCCACTTCATTGCTCTCTACAATCTCCTTGACTTTCTTAACAAGGGGCTCCAATTTGGGGCACTTAGGATCAAAGAACAGAGACATCTCGATTCCCCAATCTGCAATCAATGCAGAATTCACACAAGGAACGGCCTTTCCATCTGTAGCATGATCCCTAAGCAGCATCAGTACAGCAGAAGTACCCTTCCCCAACGTTTTCTTCTTGCTTTTCCTGTCACCCTTGTCTTTTTTCCCACCAGCTTGTTGCTTCTCCGTCGAACTGCCGGCTTCATTCTCCCCAGTAGCCTGTGGCTTCTCAATTGAACTGTCCATTTCAATCACTGCCATGGCCACAGCTGCCTCCCACGCAAGGAAGTCCCTAAACTTGAGCAAGTAGCTGTACGCCCTCCGCAAGAAAGACACGGCGTCCGAGTCAATCGCAACCTTAGCAAACATCCCCGTCAAGTCATCAACATCAGTGCCACCGGCAAGCTTCTCCCGGAGCTCGGGATCTGCAATGCTGCCTGCACAGAACCTTGCCCGAGCGATGCTGAGCTTGCACATTGCGTGCACTGATCTCGAGAGTTGTGCCACCACAACCATCAAGGCCTCCTCCTTCCCCTCACCAGTCTCCCCAGCATCCCTCTTTCCCAGCTTCACCGGAGCGTTGAGCTCGACCCGAACCCTCTTGTGCAGGGCGCGCACTGCTTCACGGAAGGCCCCATTAACAGCGGGCACCTTGGTGAAGAAGGCCCCGGAGGCGCCGCCTCCACCGGTGCTGACCAGTTTGGACCCGAGCAAAAGCGTCTTGACATCAGCGGCCACGTCGGCCTCATCCTTGACGGAGAGGCCGTCGCCGGAGGCGGGCACGTCGAACGCCACAAGGTCCCCGCGAGCGGCCTCGCATGAGAGCGCAGCGACGGCGTCTGCGATGGAGACAAGTGGGGCGGCGCAGCAGTCGATCAGGGCCGCGAGGGCGACGGCGACCGGCGCGGACGCTGCGGCGATGGAGGCCTCGTCACGGCTGGCGGGAGGCGGGGCGGAGGCGAGGTCGAGCGAGCCGGCGAGGGTGGTGGCCGTCGCGGCGGTGACGAGCGCGGAGGCGGAGTCGGCCGCCGTGAGGAGGAGCTTGTTGAGAAGCACCGCCGCGGCCGCGCGGGATTCGTGCGGCGCCAAAGCCAATTCTTGGAGTGATTTGGGGGTCTCCTGCGGAGAGGCGGCGCGGTTGGAGAGCCTCTGGAGCGCGGAGGGGTCGATGACGGGGTCGGCGAGGCCGAGGGAGAAAGCGTAGACGGCGGCGGGGGTGAGCACGACGCCCTTGCCGCCGAGCGTCACGGCGGCGGCGGCGGGAGGAGGAGGAGGAGTTGCCATGGTGGGGGGAGAGAGCACGATCGTTGGATGCAGAACCCTAGAGCAGGAGGGAGAAGCAGAGACGGCTAGATCTGTTGGATGTACCCTTTGTGTGAAGCTAAAACTCAAAAATGAAAATGAAGCGTGTCATCGAGATCTAACATAGTTGAAATAACAAAACAATTCAACAGGTAATAAGTAGAGTTCAAACAAAAAGAGTGACCGCCAAGATTGCCGTGAAAAAGTGACGGCCAAGAAATGCAAAATTGACCATGACTATAGGTGCTTGTTGGCGGACACGGATTTGGTGCACCGGACATCAGCGTGCCCTTAATTGAAACTTGCATCTATAGTCACTTTTGCCAATAGCTAGTGGCTCATCACGAGATGATGATATACATAGGGTATTCCTACCCTTTGGCTTGCGTGTGATGCATATGCTTAATTATGAGCAAAACAGTTGCTTGCTCATGGATTTCTTGGTTATACCTCACTCCAGCTCCTAGAAAGGTTGTTGGTGTAGAGGTTTTGCTTCTGGATGTGTGCTTAAGTTTGCCCTGCTCCTCCTGGCTAGCTTGTGATGATCTACTTCATCTTGTGCTTGCTCAACAGTCAACAGTTCTTGGTGAAACTGTTTCTGGATGGTTTCTGGTGGTTTGTTGTTCTTCCTGTTCTAGTGTGCTTACTTTTTGGAACTGTTGTCGATGAGCTGGTAGGGTTTTGGCATGAAAAAGTTTATATATGGTCCTCTTGTTGATCTCCTGATCGATAGCAATGCCTGGTCGACAGCAATGCTTGGCACCATTTTGGTGACTCTCCCCTGACCTTTATTGTTGGGCATGCATGTATCCTTGTGAGTTGCATGTGTGTTCCATGGTTGAAACTTGGGCTGCTGATGGATCAGCTCGACTGAGCCTTGGTATTATCCATCAATTTCACTTTCTTTCTTTAACCTGCCAAGTGGCCTTGCCACTTGGCCTAATGGCTTGTTTGTTATGTGTGTGTACAGGGATCAAATGGATGATCAAGAGGATCTCAAGATCATGTTGATCAAGAAGTTCTTGAAGATTATCTTGTGTAGTTTAGAATATTTCAATTCCTTGTAATTTTTCCTTTTTTTATTTCATTTATTCAATTTCTGAAATGTGTTGTAATATTTATAATTCATATGAATATTGTAATTGACAATGTATTTGTGTGTGAATATCAATAAAGCTCAAGTTTCTCTATTGAGCTTTTCATATATGTTTCTATTCTCTTATATTCATAATTTTCCAATTTCTATAATTGTTTATTGAATTAATACATATTTGAATTAGTATGATATATCAAGTTGAAGTTTGAATTTGAAATTCAAACCTAACATGTTTGAATTCAATCATGCAACTTAAATTGAAATATGAAATATTCCCCTCTCTTCTCGAAACCCTAAGTTAATATAGGATAGGTCCAAGTTATCGCACTCTCGAAACCCTAATCATGTCTGGTGTCGAGAGAGAAACTTGTCCCCCATTTGAGATGTAGTTTGTAAATAAGCGCGAAATTTTGCCAGATTTATGATGCAATGCACATCCTTTTCTAAAAACTACCCCGCAATCGTCTCAAATATTGGGATATTACAAATGTCTATGTCTTGCTATTATATGGACTCTCGCATTCATGCAACGTGATGGGATTCGTAGCATAGAAAACAAAAAAATTCCTACCGCGAGAACGCAATCCAAGCCAAGATGCAATCTAGAAGACGGGAGCAACGAGGGGATGAACGAGACTAACCCTTGAAGATTTCCAAAGCCTACAAGAGGAGGCTCTCGTTGCTCGCGGTAGACGATCACTTGCCGCTTTCAAAAGCGCGTAGAAGATCTTGACGGTGCCACAATCGGGCAGCACCTCCGTACTCGGTCACACGTTCGGTGTTGATGACGACGTCCTTCTCCCCGTTCCAGCGGGCAGCGGAAGTAGTAGATCCTCCTCGGAATCCCGGCAGCACGACGGCGTGGTGGCGGTGGTGGTGGAGAACTCCGGCAGGGCTTCGCCTATGCGCTGCGGGAGTATTATGTGGAGGAGGAGAGGCTAGGGTTTGGGGAGAGGGGTGGCTAGGGCGTCGGCCATGGGCAGCCCTAGGTGGTGCGACCAAGAGTGGCTGCCCTCCCTCTCCTCCTCATTATATAGGTGGAAATCCCCAAGAGTTGTAGTCCAAGTCTTCGAATAAGACCCCAACAACAAAACCTCCCATAGGTGGGAAACCTACTCAAGGGGGGAGTCCTACCCAAGGTGGGACTCCCACCTTTCCCTTAGGTGGGGTGGTCGGCCACCTATGGTGGAGTCCACCTGGGACTCCACCCCTTAGGGTTTGGCTGGTCATGTAAGGTGGAGTCCCTCCGGGACTCCACTTTCCATGGTGATTTCTTCCGGACTTTTCTAGAACCTTCTAGAACCTGCCATAAATGCACCGGATCATTTCCAAACTTGGAATATGACTTCCTATATGTGAATCTTATTCTCCGGACCATTCCGGACCTCCTCGTGATGTCCTGGATCCCATCCGAGACTCCGAACAAAACTCCGAACTCCATTCCATATTCCATATCTACTTAAACAACATCAAACCTTAAGTGTGTCACCCTACGGTTCGCGAACTATGCAGACATGGTTGAGACCTCTCTCCGACCAATAACCAATAGCGGGATCCGGAGATCCATAATGGCTCCCACATATTCAACGATGACTTTAGTGATCGAATGAACCATTTACATACGATACCGATTCCCTTTGTCACGCGATATTTTACTTGTCCGAGGTTTGATCATCGGTATCTCTATACCTCGTTCAACCTCGTCTCCTGACAAGTACTCTTTACTCGTACCGTGGTATGTGGTCTCTTATGAACCATTCATATGCTTGCAAGCTATTAGACGACATTCCACCGAGAGGGCCCAGAGTATATCTATCCGTCATCGGGATGGACAAATCCCACTGTTGATCCATATGCCTTGATACGTCTCAAACGTATCTATAATTTCTTATGTTCCATGCTACTTTATTGATGATACTCACATGTTTTATACATACTTTATGTCATATTTATGCATTTTCCGGCACTAACCTATTGACAAGATGCCGAAGAGCCAGTTGTTGTTTTCTGCTGTTTTTGGTTTCGGAAATCCTACAAAGGAAATATTCTCGGAATTGGACGAAATCAACGCCCAGGGTCTTATTTTTCCACGAAGCTTCCAGAAGACCGAAAGGGAAACGAAGTGGGGCGACGAGGCGCTGCCATGCCAGGGCCGCGCGGCCAGGCTAGGGCCCGCGCCGCCCTAGTGTGTGGGGCCCTCGCGTCGCCTCCTGACCTACCCTTCCGCCTACTTAAAGCCTTCGTCGCGAATACCCCAGTACCGAGAGCCATGATACGGAAAACCTTCCAGAGACGCCGCCGCCAATCCCATCTCGGGGGATTCAGGAGATCGCCTCCGGCACCCTACCGGAGAGGGGAATCATCTCCCGGAGGACTCTTCATCGCCATGATCGCCTCCGGAGTGATGTGTGAGTAGTTCACCCCTGGACTATGGGTCCATAGCAGTAGCTAGATGGTTGTCTTCTCCTCATGTGCTATCATTGTTAGATCTTGTGAGCTGCCTATCATGATCAAGATCATCTATTTGTAATGCTACATGTTGCGTTTGTTGGGATCCGATGAATATGGAATACTATGTTATGTTGATTATCAATCTATCATCTATGTGTTGTTTATGATCTTGCATGCTCTCCGTTGCTAGTAGAGGCTCTGGCCAAATTGATACTTGTAACTCCAAGAGGGAGTATTTATGCTCGATAGTGGGTTCATGTCTCCATTAAATCTGGGGGAGTGATAGCAACCCCTAAGGTTGTGGATGTGTTGTTGCCACTAGGGATAAAGCATCAACGCTATGTCTAAGGATATTTGTGTTGATTACATTACGCACCATACTTAATGCAATTGTCTGTTGTTTGCAACTTAATACTGGAAGGGGTGCGGATGCTAACCCGAAGGTGGACTTTTTAGGCATAGATGCATGCTCGGATAGCGGTCTATGTACTTTGTCGTAATGCCCAATTGAATTTCACACTACTCATCATAATATGTATGTGCATTGTCATGTCATCTTTATTTGTCAATTGCCCAACTGTAATTTGTTCACCCAACATGCTATTTCTTATTGGAGAGACACCACTAGTGAACTGTGGACCCCGGTCCATTCTTTTACATCGAATACAATCTACTGCAATACTTGTTCTTACTGTTCTTTGCAAACATCATCATCCACACTATACATCTAATCCTTTGTTACAGCAAGCCGGTGAGATTGACAACCTCACTGTCACGTTGGGGCAAAGTACTTTGGTTGTGTTGTGCAGGTTCCACGTTGGCGCCAGAATCCCTGGTGTTGCGCCGCACTACACTCTGCCACCATCAACCTTCAACGTGCTTCTTGACTCCTACTGGTTCGATAACCTTGGTTTCTTACTGAGGGAAACTCGCTACTATACGCATCACACCTTCCTCTTGGGGTTCCCAACAGACGAGTGCTTTACCGTCACAAGCAACATTTTTTCTGGCGCCGTTGCCGGGGAGATCAAGACACGCTGCAAGGGGAGTCTCTCACTTCCAATCTCTTTACTTTGTTTTTGTCTTGCTTTACTTTATTTTATTTACTGCTTTGTTTGCTCATTATATCAAAAATACAAAAAATATTAGTTACTTGCATCTACTTTATTTATTATTTTGTTTGCGTTCTCTTTATCAAAAACACAAAAATTAGTTACTTGCATTTACTTTATTTAGTTTACTTTATTTACTATTGCTAAAATGGGTACTCCTGAAAATACTAAGTTGTGTGACTTTACTAGCACAAATAATAATGATTTCTTATGCACACCTATGGCTCCATCTGCTACTACAGCAGAATTCTTTGAAATTAAACCTGTTTTACTGAATCTTGTTATGAGAGAGCAATTTTCTGGTGTTAGTTCTGATGATGCTGCTGCCCATCTCAATAATTTTGTTGAACTTTGTGAAATGCAAAAGTATAAGGATGTAGACGGTGACATTATAAAATTAAAATTGTTTCCTTTCTCATTAAGAGGAAGAGCTAAAGATTGGTTGCTATCTTTGCCTAAGAATAGTATTTATTCATGGACTAAATGTAAGGATGCTTTCATTGGTAGATATTATCCTCCCGCTAAAATTATATCTTTGAGAAGTAGCATAATGAATTTTAAGCAATTGGATAATGAGCATGTTGCCCAAGCATGGGAAAGAATGAAATCTTTAGTTAAAAATTGCCCAACCCATGGACTGGCTACTTGGATGATCATCCAAACCTTTTATGCAGGATTGAATTTTTCTTCGCGGAACCTATTGGATTCAAATTTGCTGGAGGTACTTTTATGTCCATCACTCTAGGCACCGCAACAAAGCTTCTTGATAATATGATGATTAATTACTCTGAATGGCACACGGAAAGGACTCCACAAGGTAAGAAGGTAAATTCTGTTGAAGAAACCTCTTCCTTGAGTGATAAGATTGATGCTATTATGTCTATGCTTGTGAATGGTAGGACTAATGTTAATCCTAATAATGTTCCTTTAGCTTCATTGGTTGCTCAAGAAGAGCATGTTGATGTGAACTTCATTAAAAATAATAATTTCAACAACCATGCTTATAGGAATAATTCTAGTAACAACTATAGGCCATATCCTGCTAGTGGTAGTGATTATGGTAATTCCTATGGTAGATATGTTTCACCTAATGAGGAAAAGATGTTAGAAATTGAAAGATCTACTAAGAGCTTTATGCAATCACAATATGAGCAAAGCAATTGTTTACTAAAACTATGAATGAACAATCTACCTTGTTGAAAAATATAGGAAATCAACTTGAAAATCTGAATATGGAGATCTCTGGTCTGCAAACTAAGCTCGCAAATGCTGAAAACCGAATCTCATACATGTCTACGTCACAATCTTCTTTAATTAATAAAATGGCTGCAAAACCTGAGGATAATGATAATAAAATTGTTACTACAGCAAACGCCATCCAAGTTAGAATTAATGAGAATATTAGATTGATGGCCGAATTGCGTGCTAGGTGGGAAAAAGAAGAAAATGCTAAAGAGAATAATGTAGCTAAAGTTTGGACGATTACCACCACTAGTAATGCTAATGCTTCACATATTGCTACATCTCCTACTATCAATGGTAAAATAATTGGTGTTGGCAATGTTTCTACTCCTAATGCAAAGCTTGCAAAACTGCCTGAAACTGCTAAAACTCACTTGAAATCGCTTGTGATAAAACTGCTGAAATTTTTCAAAATATTGGGGACAATGATCCCATTGCTTTAGATCATAATGGTTTTGATTTTGATGATTGTCACATCTCTGAAGTTATAAAGTTCTTACAAAAACTTTCTAAAAGTCCTAATGCTAGTGCTATAAATTTGGCCTTTACAAAACATATTACAAATGCTCTCATAAAATTTAGAGAAGAGAAATTAAATCGTGAAACTTCTATTCCTAGGAAGTTAGAAGATGGTTGGGAGCCCATCATTAAGATGAAGGTCAATTATTTTGATTGTAATGCATTATGTGATCTTGGTGCAAGTATTTCCGTTATGCCTAGGAAAATCTATAACATGCTTGACTTGCCACCATTGAAAAACTGTTATTTGGATGTTAATCTTGCTGATAATTCTACAAAGAAAGCTTTGGGGAGGATTGATAATGTTCGCATTACGGTTAACAATAACCTTGTCCCCGTTGATTTTGTTGTGTTGGATATTGAATGCAATGCATCTTGTCCCATTATATTGGGAAGACCTTTTCTTCGAACTGTTGGTGCTATTATTGATATGAAGGAAGGTAATATTAAGTATCAATTTCCTCTCAAGAAAGGTATGGAACACTTTCCTAGAAAGAGAATGAAGTTAACTTTTGATTCTATCATTAGAACAAATTATGATGTTGATGTTTCATCTCTTGATGTTACTTGATTCACACTTTCTGCGCCTAGCTGAAAGGCGTTAAAGAAAAGCGCTTATGGGAGACAACCCATGATTTTACTTCTGCACTTTTATTTTATATTTGAGTCTTGGAAGTTGTTACTACTGTAGCAACCTCTCCTTATCTTTATTTTATTGCATTGTTGTGCTAATTAAAGTCTTTGATAGTAAGGTTCATACTAGATTTGGATTACTGCGCAGAAACAGATTTCTTGCTGTCACGAATTTGAGTAGTATTCTCTGTAGGTAACTCAGAAAAATCTGCCAATTTACGTGAGTAATCCTCAGATATGTAAGCAACTTTCATTCAACTTGATCATTTTCATCTGAGCAAGTTTAGTGCCCCAGAAAAAATCGTCTTTACGGATTGTTCTGTTTTGACAGATTCTGCCTTTTATTTCGCATTGCCTGTTTTGCTATGTTTGATGGATTTATTTATTCCATTAACTTTCAGTAGCTTTGTGCAATGTCCAGAAGTGTTAAGAATGATTATGTCACCTCTGAACATGTGAATTTTTGATTATGCACTAACCCTCTAATGAGTTTTTTTGAGTTTGGTGTGGGGAAAGTTTTCAAGGATCAAGAGAGGAGGATGATACAATATGATCAAGGACAGTGAAAGCTCTAAGCTTGGGGATGCCCCCGTGGTTCATCCCTGCATATTTCAAGAAGACTCAAGCATCTAAGCTGGGCATCCCCTTCTTCATCGACAAATTATCAGGTTACCTCTAGTGAAACTATATTTTTATTCCATCACATCTTATGTGCTTTACTTGGAGCGTCTGTATGTTCTTGTTTTTGTTTGTTTGAATAAAATTGGATCCTAGCATTCATTGTGTGGGAGAGAGACACGCTCCGATGTTGCATATGAACACATATGTTCTTAGCTTTATTCTTAATGTTCATGGCGAAGGTTGAAACTGCTTCGTTAATTGTTATATGGTTGGAAACAGAAAAATGCTACATGTGGTAATTGGTATAATGTCTTGAATAATTTGATACTTGGCAATTGTTGTGCTCATGTTTAAGCTCTTGCATCATGTACTTTGCACCTATTAGTGAAGAAATACTGTAGAGCTTGTTGACATTTGGTTTGCATGGTTGGTCTCTCTAAAGTCTAGATATTTTCTAGTAAGGGTTTGAACAACAAGGAAGACAGTGTAGAGTCTTATAATGCTTGCAATATGTTCTTATGTAAGTTTTGCTGTACCGGTTCATACTTGTGTTTGCTTCAAACAACCTTGCTAGCCTAAGCCTTGTATTGAGAGGAATACTTCTCGTGCATCCAAATACTTGAGCCAAAAACTATGCCATTTGTGTCCACCATACCTACCTACTACATGGTATTTTCTGCCATTCCAAAGTAAATTGCTTGAGTGCTACCTTTAAACAATTCAAAAGTTATTACCTCTTATTTGTGTCAATGTTTTATAGCTCATGAGGAAGTATGTGGTGTTTATCTTTCAATCTTGTTGGGCAACTTTCACCAATGGACTAGTGGCTTCATCCGCTTATTCAATAATTTTGCAAAAAGAGCTGGCAAGGGGGTTCCCAGCCCCAATTAATTAACTTTCATAATTTTACAAATAGACACTCTTTCATGGTATGAGATTGTTGGAAGGCACCCGAGGATTCGGTTAGCCATGGTTTGTGAAAGCAAAGGTTGGAAGGAGTGTCACCCAAAAATAAAAAAAATTCATGGGAGCCGCTCTTTGAAAGTCTGTCTGGCAAGGGGGTTAGAGTGCCCACTACCATTCGTTGACAACAACAAACACCTCTCAAAACTTTACTTTTATGCTCTCTTTATGATTTCAAAATAAAAGCTCTAGCACAAATATAGCAATCCATGTTTCAGTCTTCGAAGGGTCATTCTTCTACTTTTATGTTGAGTCAGTTTACCCATTTCCTTCCATCTTAGAAGCAAACACCTGTGTTAACTGTGCATTGATTCTTACATGTTTACCTATTGCACTTGTTATATTACTTTGTATTGACAACTATCCATGAGATATACATGTTACAAGTTGAAAGCAACCGCTGAAACCTAAATCTTCCTTTGTGTTGCTTCAATGCCTTTACTTTGAATCTATTGCTTTATGAGTTAACTCTTATGCAAGACTTATTGATGCTTATCTTGAAAGTACTATTCATGAAAAGTCTTTGCTATATGATTCAGTTGTTTATTCATTGTCTTTATCATTGCTTCGAATCACTTCATTCATTACATATGCTTACATAGTATTGATCAAGATTATGATAGCATGTCACTTCAGAAATTATCTTTGTTATCGTTTACCTACTCGGGGACGAGTAGGAACTAAGCTTGGGGATGTTTGATACATCTCAAACGTATCTATAATTTCTTATGTTCCATGCTACTTTATTGATGATACTCACATGTTTTATACATACTTTATGTTATATTTATGCATTTTCCGGCACTAACCTATTGACAAGATGCCTGATACGTCTCCGACGTATCGATAATTTCTTATGTTCCATGCCACATTATTGATGATATCTACATGTTTTATGCATACTTTATGTCATTATTATGCGTTTTCCGGAACTAACCTATTGACGAGATGCCGAAGGGCCAGTTCCTGTTTTCTGCTCGTTTTTGGTTTCAAAAATCCTAGTAAGGAAATATTCTCGGAATCGGACGAAATCAACGCCCGAGCATCTTAGAATCACACGAAGCTTCCGAACACCCGAGAGGAGCCGGAGGGGGGCCACAGGCCCACCGGACACTACCCCGGCGCGGCCAAGGGGGCCCGCGCCCCCTATTGTGTCGTCGCCTCGTTGACCTTCCGACGCCGCCTCTTCGCCTATATAAAGGTCCCCGACCTAAATCTTCGATACGGAAAAGCCACGGTACGAGAAACCTTCCAGAGCCGCCGCCATCGCGAAGCCAAGATCTGGGGGACAGGAGTCTCTGTTCCGGCACGCCGTCGGGACGGGGAAGTGCCCCCAGAAGGCTCCTCCATCGACACCACCACCATCTTCATCACCGCTGATGTCTCCCATGAGGAGGGAGTAGTTCTCCATCGAGGCTAAGGGGCTGTACCGGTAGCTATGTGGTTAATCTCTCTCCTATGTACTTCAATACAATGATCTCATGAGTTGCCTTACATGATTGAGATTCATATGAGTTTTGTATCACTATTCATCTATGTGCTACTCTAGTGATGTTATTAAAGTAGTCTATTCCTCCTCCATGACGTAATGTTGATAGTGTGTGCATCATGAAGTACTTGGTATATGCTATGATTGTGATCTCTTGTAGATTATGAAGTTAACTATTACTATGATGGTATTGATGTGATCTATTCCTCCTTTCATAGTGTGATGGTAACAGTGTGCATGCTATGTTAGTACTTGGTTTGGTTGTGTTGAGCTATCTTGCACTCTAAGGTTATTTAAATATGAACATCGAATAATGTGGAGCTTGTTAACTCCGGCATTGAGGGTTCGTGTAATCCTACACAGTTAGTGGTGTTCATCATCCAACAAGAGAGTGTAGAGTCTAGCATCTATCTATTTATTCTGTTATGTGATCAATGTTGAGAGAGTCCACTAGTGAAAGTATGATCCCTAGGCCTTGTTCCTAAATATCGCTATCGCTGCTTGTTTACTCGTTCTACCGCATCCGTATTGTCCGCAATATTACCACCATCAACCACACGCCGATCCCGGGCGTAAAAGCACTTTTCTGGCGCCTTTACTACTGCTCATACTTATTCATACCACTTGTATTTCACTATCTCTTCGCCGAACTAGTGCACCTATTAGGTGTGTTGGGGACACAAGAGACTTCTTGCTTTGTGGTTGCAGGGTTGCTTGAGAGGGATATCTTTGACCTCTTCCTCCCTGAGATCGATAAACCTTGGGTGATCCACTTAAGGGAAACTTGCTGCTGTTCTACAAACCTCTGCTCTTGGAGGCCCAACAATGTCTACAAGAATAGAAGCACCAGTAGACATCAAGCACTTTTCTGGCGCCGTTGCCGGGGAGGAAAGGTAAAAGGTACTCACACTCCGGATCTCGGCTACTAAGCTATTTTCCGGCGCCGTTGTAAGTGCTCGAAGCTATTTCCTTTAGATCCTGCAATTGCATCTTTTTGTTTCTTGTTAAACACTAGTTTGGCATAATGGAAAGCAACAGTGAGCTTTTTATTCTATTTCCTGAGTTAAGACATGGATGGTTTGATGCGAAAATTTAAAAAAAAACCATGGAACATATTAGTATGAACACTTTGAACACCATTGTTGCTAATGATATGGAAAATTCTAAGCTTGGGGAAGCTGGTTTTGATGAGCATGATCTTTTTAGTCCCCCAAGCATTGAGGAGAAAATTTACTTTGATGATACTTTGCCTCCTATTTATGATGATTATAATGATAGTAGTCTTTTGGTGTCGCCTGTTATGGAGGATAAATTTGATTATGATTACAATATGCCTCCTATATTTTATGTTGAGAATAATAATGATAGCTACTTTGTTGAATTCGCTCCCACTACAACTAATAAAATTGATTATGCTTATGTGGAGAGTTATAATTTTATGCATGAGACTCATGATAAGAGTGTTTCATTTGATAGTTATGTTGTTGAGTTTGCTCATGATGCTACTGAAAATCTTTATGAGAGAGGAAAATATGGTTGTAGAAATTTTCATGTTACTAAAACACCTCTCTATGTGCTGAAATTTTTGAAGCTACACTTGTTTTATCTTCCTATGCTTGTCACTTTACTCTTCATGAACTTGTTTATTTACAAGATTCCTATGCATAGGAAGCATGTTAGACTTAAATGTGTTTTGAATTTGCTTCTTGATGCTCTCTTTTGCCTCAACTCTTATTTCTTGGGAGTGCATCATTGAAATTATTGAGCCCATCTTAATGGCTATAAAGAAAGAACTTCTTGGGAGATAACCCATGTGTTTATTTTGCTACAGTACCTTGTTTTATATTTGTGTCTTGGAAGTTGTTACTACTGTAGCAACCTCTCCTTATCTTAGTTTTGTTGCATTGTTGTGCCAAGTAAAGTCTTTGATAGCAAGGTTGATACTAGATTTGGATTACTGCGCAGAAACAGATTTCTGTCTGTCACGAATTTGGGCAGAGTTCTCTGTAGGTAACTCAGAAAATTATGCCAATTTTTGTGTGTGATCCTCAGATATGTACGCAACTTTCATTCAATTTGAGCATTTTCATTTGAGCAAGTCTGGTGCCTCTTTAAAATTCGTCTTTACGGACTGTTCTGTTTTGACAGATTCTGCCTTTTATTTCGCATTGCCTCTTTTGCTATGTGGGATGGATTTCTTTGTTCCATTGACTTCCAGTAGCTTTGAGAAATGTCCAGAAGTGTTAAGAATGACTGTGTCACCTCTGAACAGGTGAGTTTTTGATTATGCACTAACCCTCTAATGAGTTTGTTTCGAGTTTGGTGTGGAGGAAGTTTTCAAGGGTCAAGAGAGGAGGATGATATAATGTGATCAAGAAGAGTGAAAAGTCTAAGCTTGGGGATGCCCCGGTGGTTCATACCTGCATATTTCAAGAAGACTCAAGCATCTAAGCTTGGGGATGCCCAAGGCATCCCCTTCTTCATCGACAAAATTATCAGGTTCCTCCCTTGAAACTATATTTTTATTCGGTCACATCTTATGTACTTTACTTGGAGCGTCTCGTATGTTTTTGTTTTTGTTTTTGTTTGAATAAATGCTTGTGTGGGAGAGAGACACGCTCCGCTGGTTCATATGAACACATGTGTTCTTAGCTTTTAATTTTCATGGCGAAGGTTGAAACTGCTTCGTTAATTGTTATATGGTTGGAAACGGGAAATGCCACATGTAGTAATTGGTATGATGTCTTGAATAATTTGATATTTGGCAATTGTTGTGCTCATGTTTAAGCTCTTGCATCGTATACTTTGCACCTATTAATGAAGAAATACATAGAGCTTGCTAAAATTTGGTTTGCATAATTGGTCTCTCTAAGGTCTAGATAATTTCTAGTATTGAGTTTGAACAAGAAGGAAGACGGTGTAGAGTCTTATAATGTTTACAATATGTCTTTTATGTGAGTTTTGCTGCACCGGTTCATCCTTGTGTTTGTTTCAAATAGCCTTGCTAGCCTAAGCCTTGCATCGAGAGGGAATACTTCTCATGCATCCAAATCCTTGAGCCAACCACTATGCCATTTGTGTCCACCATACCTACCTACTACATGGTATTTCTCCGGCATTCCAAAGTAAATTGCTTGAGTGCTACCTTTAAAATTTCTATCCTTTACCTTTGCAATATATAGCTCATGGGACAAATAGCCTAAAAACTATTGTGGTATTGAATATGTACTTATGCACTTTATCTCTTATTAAGTTGCTTGTTGTGCGATAACCATGTTCCTGGGGACGCCATCAACTACTTTTTGTTGAATATCATGTGAGTTGCTATGCATGTCCGCTTGTCTGAAGTAAGGGAGATTTACCGCTAGAATGGTTAGAGCATGCATAATGTTAGAGAAGAACATTGGGCCGCTAACTAAAGCCATGATCCATGGTGGAAGTTTCAGTTTTGGACAAATATCCTCAATCTCATATGAGAAAATTAATTGTTGTTGAATGCTTAAGCATTAAAGAGGAGTCCATTATCTGTTGTCTATGTTGTCCCGGTATGGATGTCTAAGTTGAGAATAATCAAAAGCGAGAAAAATCCAATGCGAGCTTTCTCCTTAGACCTTTGTACATGCGGCATAGAGGTACCTGATGTCTACGTTCCCCCTCCTTTCCTGTAGACAGTGTTGGGCCTCCAAGAGCAGAGGTTTGTAGAACAGCAGCAAGTTTTCCCTTAAGTGGATACCCAAGGTTTATCGAACTCAGGGAGGAAGAGGTCAAAGATATCCCTCTCATGCAACCCCGCAACCACAAAGCAAGAAGTCTCTTGTGTCCCCAACACACCTAATAGGTGCACTAGTTCGGCGAAGAGATAGTGAAATACAGGTGGTATGAATAAGTACGAGCAAGTAGCAACGGTGCCGGAAAATAGCTTGCTGGCGTGTAGTTGATGGTGGTAGTATTGCAAGCAAGTAGTAACACGAGAAAACAAGAAACAAGCAGTAGTAACGCAGCAGTAGTAAACAAGTAGCGATAGCAATATTTAGGAACAAGGCCTAGGGATTACACTTTCACTAGTGGACACTCTCAACATTGATCACATAACAGAACAGATGAATGCATTCTCTACACTTTTGTTGGATAATGAACACATTGCGTAGGATTACACGAACCCTCAATGCCGGAGTTAACAAGCTCCACAATAATGTTCATGTTTTAGTAACCTTATAGTGTAAGATAGATCAACAGACTAAACCAAGTACTAACATAGCATGCACACTTTCACCTTCATGCATATGTAGGAGGAATAGATCACATCAATACTATCATAGCAATAGTTAACTTCGCAATCTACAAGAGATCATGATCATAGCATAAACCAAGTACTAACACGGTGCACACACTGTCGCCCTTACACACGTGCAGGAGGAATAGAACTACTTTAATAACATCACTAGAGTAGCACATAGATGAATTGTGATACAAAACTCATATGAATCTCAATCATGTAAAGCAGCTCATGAGATTATTGTATTGAGGTACATGGGAGAGAGATGAACCACATAGCTACAGCGAAGCCCTCAGCCTCGGGGGTGAATTACTCCCTCCTCATCATGGGGGCAGCGATGGCGGTGAAGATGGCGGTGAAGACGGCGGTGGAGATGGCTCGGGGGCAATTCCCCGTCCGGCAGGGTGCCGGAACAGAGAGTTCTGTCCCCCGAATTGGAGTTTCGCGATGGCGGCGGCGCCCCTGGAGTCTTTCTGGAGTTTCGTCAATTGGTACGGTGTTTTTAGGTCGAAAGGGGTTTTATAGGCGAAGAGGCGGCGCAGGGGGGTGCCTGGAGGCTCCACACCCTAGGCCGGCGCGGCCTAGGCCTGGCCCGCGCCGCCATGTGGTGTGGTGGCCCCCTGGCCCCTCTCCGACTCTTCTTCGGTGTTCTGGAGCCTTCCGGAGAAAATAGGAGGTTTGGCGTTGATTTCGTCCAATTCCGAGAATATTGCCCGAACAGCCTTTCTGGAACCAAAAACAGCAGAAAACAGGAACTGGCACTGTGGCATCTTGTTAATAGGTTAGTTCCGGAAAACGCATAAAAATGATATAAAGTGTGAACAAAACATGTTGGTATTGTCATAAAACAAGCATGGAACATCGGAAATTATAGATACGTTGGAGACGTATCAGCATCCCCAAGCTTAGTTCCTACTCGTCCTCGAGTAGGTAAATGATAAAAGATAATTTCGAGGTGACATGCTACCAACATAATCTTAATCATACCATTGTAAAGCATATGAGATGAATGCAGCGATTCAAAACAATGTAAATGCAATGAGTAAACAATTGAATCATATAGCAAAGACTTTTCATGAATAGTACTTTCGAGACAAGCATCAATAAGTCTTGCATAAGAGTTACTCATAAAGCAATAAATTCTTAGTAAAGGTATTGAAGCAACACAATGGAAGATTAAGTTTCAGCGGTTGCTTTCAACTTGTAACATGTATATCTCATAGATAGTTGTCAATGCAAAGCAATATAACAAATGCAATATGCAAATATATAGGAATCAATGCACAGTTCACACAAATGTTTGCTTCTTGAGGTAGAGAGATAGGTGAACTGACTCAACAATAAAAGTAAAAGAGTGGTCCTTCAAAGAG
>NC_061511.1:15397940-15417392 GCF_022539505.1 Lolium rigidum | reverse complement strand
ACTACGCCACATATTATTTTTAATGACAAACAACTGTTGTCACCTAATATACCAAATTCGTCATGTATCACTCTCGGATGACAAAATTTGTTCGTCATTAGGTTCGTCATGGAATCTCCGTCATAGATTACTTTCTGGTGACAGATTACATTTGTTTGTCATTGTCAAATCTATGATATCGCGACGGCCAAATTAGTTGAAGCGACAAAGTACTGCGACAAAGGAAAATTCCGTGGCCATAATTTATTTCAACACAAATAATTTTGGTGGCAAGAAACTATGTCAACAAATCTTATATGCGTGGAAAAAACGAATGGCCACAGAACAACTCAATCGTGGTAAAAGAATTTTCACGGTATCGCGACGGCCAAATTAGTTGAAGCGCCAAACTACTGCGATAATGAAAAAATCGCGTGGCCATAATTTATTTCAACATAAATTATTTTGGTGGCAAGAAACTATGTCAACAAACCTTATGTGCGTGGAAAAAACGAATGGCCACAAACAACTCAGTTTGGTATCGCGACGGCCAAATTAGTTGAACCGACAAACTACTGCGACAATGGAAAATTCTGTGGCGATACTTTATTTCAACAGAAATAATTTTGGTAGCGCCAAATAGTAGTCGCAACGGCCTAAATATTAGTAGCTACAAACAAGAGCAACAGTCTAAACTTTTCGTTGCGCTACTCTATCACAACGGCCAGAATGTTAGTGGAGAAAAACTATTTAAACAAAACACTCGTTTGTGGTGCCAAGTTATCACAACATGTGAACAAAACTGGTAGTCGTGACGACTGAGACTTGAGGCAACACTACATTTTCCGTTGTAATAACCTATTGCCACGTTAAAAATAAAAAAAATAAAAAAAGGAAACAAAAAATACGGGCATTGCATTAAAATATTCAAAACCGTAGGTACAATATGTATATTCATACAAATCATAATTCTCATAGCTAATATGGATCAAATAAAACTCAAGTATATCGTAGTTCTCCTTATGCAGGTTATGTACAATCGAGTGCATCTAGTTATTTCCATTTCCATTTCCATTTGCATTTGCTTGTCCATCCTGCAATCCAGAATAAAGGAAAGTTAAGTTCATGTCCCTAGCTAGCACATATTTTTTGTTTGCTGAAGTTGTCAGTCAACGCAGCAACAACACATGGTGTAACAGAAGCAGCAGGTGCAGCTAGGCGTTACTGTCGGTGAAGACAAAATAGTAGTTGTGAGCCAACGCAGCAACAACACATAGTGAAACATAAGAAGCAGCTAGGCTATAGTGTGAGTAAAGCAAAAAAATACAGTATGTACTAGTACAATTTGCACAAGTTTGTGACTTACAAATGCTTTATACATTCGAGCATTTTGTAACGTGTTGTGCGCAGCTACTATTTTGTTAGCATGGCTCTGTAGAGGTGTTTGCTGGTTTGGATTAATATTTTCTTTCAGGTTAGGCTTCTTAGAATTCTGCGAAAAAGATGTTCATTGTTAGGAATGCAAGTAAACAACTAAATCTTATGAGTTTGCAATCATATGACTATCATCACCTTATTTGTTTGCGTCTTCTCTGTTGCAATCTGCGAAAACAATGTGCATTGTTAGCAATGGAAGTAAACAACTAAAACTTAGGAGTTTGCAAGCATATGACTGTCATCACCTTATTTGTTTGCGTCTTCTCTGTTTCAATCTGTTTGCTGAACTCTTCAAACTATGAAGCTAACTTTGCCATCAAGTTTTTCTCAAATTCCTCTCTTGAGGTTCGCTCAAGTTCCATCATTCTCTCCCTATCAGCACGCTCTTCCTCTAACCTCTGGTCAAGCTGTTCCCTCTGACCACGCTCAAAATTAATCTTCTCATCCATACTATCACGTTCATCTTATAACTTCGGTTCCAATTGTATGACCTGCTGGATGAGTCCGAGTTTACCTTCTGGGTTGCACGAGCTTGATCTTCTACCTGATACTTAATCATTTCAGACTTAGTTGGCAGTTTGGCCATGTATCCAAACCCACGTGGCTGTGATGACTTGCATTTCACCGATTCTTTATATGCAGCCTGGAAAATATTGATTCTTTCTTCAACTGAAACGGGACCTCCAGTTTCCGTTTCTCGGTTTTGAATGTCTTCAGATGCTTTTTCGTAATTATGAAAAAAACACTCACATCAGATGAAGAACCATACACGATGAACAACATTAAGTAAGTTTAGAGTAGCTTCTTAGTCAGTATACTCACGTAAACTTTTTTGGACTCTTCGGTAGTCCATGATCCATTCTTGAAGTGGGTGATTTCCCAGAGAGCAATGCAGTCTGGCTTTTCTCCAGTTTCCTTATTTCTCTGCAAGTAGTGCAACAATTAGATGCTACAAACATTAAAGCACATCGAGTAGCGAATAATGCAGAGTGAGTAGGCTCATACATTCTCAAAACTCAGTTGACAGTAAGGTTTAGATCCAGCTGTTTGGTTTGTCTTGAGTTTCTTCCGGTTATCCGAGTTCTTTTGGCTAACTTCCTACACATGCAGTGAAAGAAAAAATGAGTGAGACAAGCCATGTGAATTATAGTACACAATTCACAAACTGTGAGCATAGAGATAACCTTGAATTTCTTATCAGTGCCAAAGTACTGAATCAACCATTCCCACTCTTCAGGTTGTAGATCTTCTGGAATATTTGACATTCTTGCATCATCTGTTTTGTATGCCTTGTAGGTGCTGCTTAAAGATGCCCGCCAGCCTCTGTATCGCTCTTTGGAAACTTTTAAGATTTTCTCTTCTGTTTCAGGTGTATCTTTCAGATATGTATATGTCCTGTAATGTGTACAACAAACGGATAGATTTTAGTAATTCAGTATGGATGAAAAAATAAGACAACACATGTGAGAAAGGTTGTACTCACCAACATATCTGAAACTATGAGTCGATGGATGTCATGGTGAATGTCCGTCCACCTCCTCACTCCAATAATTGGTAACCTTTTTTTCATTATGATAACGATGTCATCCTTGAATGAACGGTAGTTCATTCCTACTGCGCCGCCCAATGTATCAGAGAATGCAATATTTAGCTTTCCAGCTCCATTGGCATGACGCTTCTTACTTGCTTTACAACCTTTCAGTACACCTCGCCCTTTCTTCTTGGGTGTGTCAGCGTCTACAACCCAAAACATACACAAAGAATTGTATTACTGTGTAGTACATTGTAAGAAATGAGGACAAACATGTAAAAAAACTAGTACCGTCCTGTAGTTTCTGGCGATAGCGGCGAGCATGGGAAGGCCATTCAGTAAGGGGGCACATGTCATCTTCACACACTGGAGCGCTAGATTGTCCTTCAGTTCCTGTATCAGGGTTACCATTCAACAATCAAGTTTTTTATGCATTATAGCAAATGTTCGACATATCTTTAATGTCAAAAATAAATTACCGGATCTGGCTTTTCCATGTTTACTTATGTAAGCTTCTAAAGTATCCAACCTATTCTTCTTAACAGATCTTTTCTTTACTGATCATGTAAACAATAAATGGGCATAGCATTAGCAACGGGCACAATTCTGAAACCTGGTTAATAATAGATGTACTTGTGTACCATTCGTAGCGGAAAAATCTGATTCTTCTGTTTCATTTGAATCTTGGTCCTCAGATATTGCATCCCTAACTACATGTTTATTTTAAATACTTGATTAGTTAAAGCATGCATTAAAATGTGATCGGGAAAATATTTATTAAAGTCTGAACTGAAGGTGATGTGCGATGGAGATATGGGATGAAAGCATAACCTGAGACAGTGGACCCTGACTTCTTTCTGGTGCATACGCTTTCATCAGTGCTCTGAGACCCTGGTGTTACAATATCAACGTTGGGCTTCTCCTTAAATACATACATGTAGATATTCTTCTCCTTATTGAGCAGGAATACCATTGTCTCCACTTCAGATGCATGCTCGATGGGAACCAATTGTGCTCAGCCATGAGCATTTTTACCCTGTAGTAGAGGTAATCAAACGCGCCATGGAAGCCAACAGTTTCAATCATATTGATCAATTCAATATAGCAGATGTCAGTCCTATCGATTGTCATGGCCATAACTTTTTTTATTCTATCATCATCTTCGTAGTGCAGTTTAACTCTCCAAATCTCCTCGCCAGTCTACAGTTAAATAGAAGATAAAAATTACCACCAAAATAATCAGTAAATTCGTAGATCTTAAATAAAAGAATAGTTACATGGCTATGTAAATAAAAGAATATAGGTCGTAAAATGAAGCATGCATGTATCGTTAATTTTCAGTTGGATACACGATAAGAAAAACATATATATTCGCAAATGATCCACAGAGGAACAACATGATGAAAATTGACAGAGGCATTTTTCACATGGACAATGAGTCTCCCATCGTCACTACGATGGTGCACAACACGGAAAACTCGAATTACACATGAAATCCTATGATCTACCAGGTGAGCTTCATACACAGATTTACGCTTGGCGTAGAGGAAGAACAGAGAAGAACTGAAAAAATAATATCCAAGAAAAACCAATTTCGAGAACAGATTTACGCTAGTGCGGACGCGGGAGGCGCGTCATGGCTCAGCCTTTTCGCCGGCGCGGGCGAAGCAGCGGCGGCGGGGCCTAACGTGGCAACAATCCCCGCCGCCAGCTTGTAATTCTAGGGTAGAAAAATCGGTGCGCTGCACATCTTTGCGGCCGAAGAGTAGATGACAAATGAATAACCTGAGAGGATTCCATTGAATCAGGTGAGGACGATGAGTGAGCTCAGATCCAATCGGGAACAAACTCGCCGCGGTGATTGCGTTTAGTTTGGCAGTCATGGTTAGTTATGGAGATAGTTTACCGGGAAGGTTAAAGAGATGGTTTTCGTTTTTGGTGGGAACAAAAAAATTCGCAGAGTCTCCACGTATGGCCCTTTTAGCGGGAGATTTAAAATTTTTGGCCAAAACTACATTGGTGGGAATGTAATTATTTGTTCGATGGTTTTTTGAATGTTAAGAAAAATGAAATAAATTTGAAAATTAATATTTCTAAGCAATATATGAAATATATATGCTTGCAAACAGTAATATTACTAAAAAATTGTGTTTAATGTTTAGAATGGAGGGAACAAATGGTGGCAGTGGATGATGGCGTGTAACTCACACGTTCGTTGGGAACCCCAAGAGGAAGGTATGATGCGCACAGCAGCAAGTTTTCCCTCAGAAAGAAACCAAGGTTTATCGAACCAGGAGGAGCCAAGAAGCACGTTGAAGGTTGATGGCGGCGGGATGTAGTGCGGCGCAACACCAGGGATTCCGGCGCCAACGTGGAACCTGCACAACACAACCAAAGTACTTTGCCCCAACGAAACAGTGAGGTTGTCAATCTCACCGGCTTGCTGTAACAAAGGATTAGATGTATAGTGTGGATGATGATTGTTTGCGGAAAACGAGTAGAACAAGTATTGCAGTAGATTGTATTTCAGAAAGAGAATTGGACCGGGGTCCACAGTTCACTAGAGGTGTCTCTCCCATAAGACAAACAGCATGTTGGGTGAACAAATTACAGTTGGGCAATTGACAAATAAAGAGGGCATGACCATGCACATACATATCATGATGAGTATAGTGAGATTTAATTGGGCATTACGACAAAGTACATAGACCGCCATCCAACTGCATCTATGCCTAAAAAGTCCACCTTCAGGTTATCATCCGAACCCCTCCGGTATTAAGTTGCAAAGCAACAGACAATTGCATTAAGTATGGTGCGTAATGTAATCAACAACTACATCCTTAGACATAGCATCAATGTTTTATCCCTAGTGGTAACGAGCACAACACAACCTTAGAACTTTTCGTCACATCGTCCCAGGTTTCAATGCGGGCATGAACCCACTATCGAGCATAAGTACTCCCTCTTGGAGTTACAAGCATCTACTTGGCCAGAGCATCTACTAGTAACGGAAAGCATGCAAGATCATAAACAACACGTAGATATAACTTTGATAATCAACATAACAAGTATTCTCTATTCATCGGATCCCAACAAACGCAACATATAGAATTACGGATAGATGATCTTGATCATGTTAGGCAGCTCACAAGATCCGACAATGATAGCACAATGGGGAGAAGACAACCATCTAGCTACTGCTATGGACCCATAGTCCAGGGGTAGACTACTCACACATCACACCGGAGGCGACCATGGCGGCGTAGAGTCCTCCGGGAGATGATTCCCTCTCCGGCAGGGTGCCGGAGGCGATCTCCGGATCCCCCGAGATGGGATCGGCGTTGGCGGCGTCTGCGGAAGGTTTTCCGTATCGTGGCTCTCGGTACCGGGGGTTTCGTCACGGAGGCTTTAAGTAGGCGGAAGGGTAGGTCAAGAGGCGGCGCGAGGGGCCTGGACCATAGGCCGGCGCGGCCGGGGGTGGGGCCGCGCCGCCTAGGGTTTGGCCACCCCGTGGCCCCTCTTCGTTTCATCTTCGGACTTCCGGAAGCTTCGTGGAAAAATAGGCCCCCGGGCTTTGATTTCGTCCAATTCCGAGAATATTTCCTTACTAGGATTTCTGAAACCAAAAACAGCGAGAAAACAACAGAATCGGCACTTCGGCATCTTGTTAATAGGTTAGTTCCAGTAAAATGCACGAATATGACATAAAGTGTGCATAAAACATGTAGATAACATCAATAATGTGGCATGGAACATAAGAAATTATCGATACGTCGGAGGCGTATCAGCATCCCCAAGCTTAGTTCTCGCTCGTCCCGAGCAGGTAAAACGATAACACGAGATAATTTCTGGAGTGACATGCCATCATAATCTTGATCATACTATTTGTAAAGCATATGTAGTGAATGCAGCGATCAAAACAATGTATATGACATGAGTAAACAAGTGAATCATAAAGCAAAGACTTTTCATGAATAGCACTTCAAGACAAGCATCAATAAGTCTTGCATAAGAGTTAACTCATAAAGCAATAATTCAAAGTAAAGGCATTGAAGCAACACAAAAGAAGATTAAGTTTCAGCGGTTGCTTTCAACTTGTAACATGTATATCTCATGGATATTGTCAACATAGAGTAATATAATAAGTGCAATAAGCAAGTATGTAGGAATCAATGCACAGTTCACACAAGTGTTTGCTTCTTGAGGTGGAGAGAAATAGGTGAAGTGACTCAACATTGAAAGTAAAAGAATGGTCCTCCATAGAGGAAAAGCATCGATTGCTATATTTGTGCTAGAGCTTTGATTTTGAAAACATGAAACAATTTTGTCAACGGTAGTAATAAAGCATATGCATCATGTAAATTATATCTTATAAGTTGCAAGCCTCATGCATAGTGTACTAATAGTGCCCGCACCTTGTCCTAATTAGCTTGGACTACCGGATCATCACAATGCACTCGTTTTAACCAAGTGTCACAAAGGGGTACCTCTATGCCGCCTCGTACAAAGGTCTAAGGAGAAAGCTCGCATTGGATTTCTCGCTATTGATTATTCTTCAACTTAGACATCCATACCGGGACAACATAGACAACGAGATAATGGACTCCTCTTTTATGCATAAGCATGTAACAACAATTAATAATTTTCTCATTTGAGATTGAGGATATATGTCCAAAACTGAAACTTCCACCATGGATCATGGCTTTAGTTAGCGGCCCAATGTTCTTCTCTAACAATATGCATGCTTAACCATAAGGTGGTAGATCTCTCTTACTTCAGTACAAGACGGACATGCATAGCAACTCACATGAAATTCAACAATGAATAATTGATGGCGTCCCCAGTGAACATGGTTATCGCACAACAAGCAACTTAATAAGAGATAAAGTGCATAATTACATATTCAATACCACAATAGTTTTTAAGCTATTTGTCCCATGAGCTATATATTGCAAAGGTGAATGATGGAATTTTAAAGGTAGCACTCAAGCAATTTACTTTGGAATGGCGGAAAATACCATGTAGTAGGTAGGTATGGTGGACACAAATGGCATAGTGGTTGGCTCAAGTATTTTGGATGCATGAGAAGTATTCCCTCTCGATACAAGGTTTAGGCTAGCAAGGCTTATTTGAAACAAACACAAGGATGAACCGGTGCAGCAAAACTTACATAAAAGACATATTGAAAACATTATAAGACTCTACACCGTCTTCCTTGTTGTTCAAACTCGATACTAGAAATTATCTAGACCTTAGAGAAACCAAATATGCAAACCAAATTTTAGCATGCTCTATGTATTTCTTCATTAATGGGTGCAAAGCATATGATACAAGAGCTTAAACATGAGCACAACAATTGCCAAGTATCACATTACCCAAGACATTTATAGCAATTACTACATGTATCATTTTCCAATTCCAACCATATAACAATTTAACGAAGGAGAAACTTCGCCATGAATACTATGAGTAGAAACCAAGGACATACTTGTCCATATGCTACAGCGGAGCGTGTCTCTCTCCCATAAAGTGAATGCTAGGATCCATTTTATTCAAACAAAACAAAAAACAAAAACAAACCGACGCTCCAAGAAAAAGCACATAAGATGTGATGGAATAAAAATATAGTTTCAGGGGAGGAACCTCGATAATGTTGTCGATGAAGAAGGGGATGCCTTGGGCATCCCCAAGCTTAGACGCTTGAGTCTTCTTGATATATGCAGGGGTGAACCACCGGGGCATCCCCAAGCTTAGAGCTTTCACTCTCCTTGATCATGTTGCATCATACTCCTCTCTTGATCCTTGAAAACTTCCTCCACACCAAACTCGAAACAACTCATTAGAGGGTTAGTGCACAATAAAAATTAACATATTCAGAGGTGACACAATCATTCTTAACACTTCTGGACATTGCATAATGCTACTGGACATTAGTGGATAAAAGAAATTCATCCAACATAGCAAAAGAGGCAATGCGAAATAAAAGGCAGAATCTGTCAAAACAGAACAGTTCGTATTGACGAATTTTAAAATGGCACCAGACTTGCTCAAATGAAAATGCTCAAATTGAATGAAAGTTGCGTACATATCTGAGGATCATGCACGTAAATTGGCTTAATTTTCTGAGCTACCTACAGGGAGGTGGACCCAGATTCGTGACAGCAAAGAAATCTGGAACTGCACAGTAATCCAAATCTAGTACTTACTTTACTATCAAAGACTTTACTTGGCACAACAAAACACAAAACTAAGATAAGGAGAGGTTGCTACAGTAGTAAACAACTTCCAAGACACAAAATAAAAACAAAGTACTGTAGGTAAAAACATGGGTTGTCTCCCATAAGCGCTTTTCTTTAACGCCTTCAGCCTAGGCGTAGAAAGTGTGTATCAAGTATTATCAAGAGACGAAGTGTCAACATCATAATTTGTTCTCATAATAGAATCAAAAGGTAACTTCATTCTCTTTCTAGGGAAGTGTTCCATACCTTTCTTGAGAGGAAATTGATATTTTATATTCCCTTCCTTCATATCAATAATAGCACCAACAGTTCAAGAAAAGGTCTTCCCAATATAATGGGACAAGATGCATTGCATTCAATATCCAAGACAACAAAATCAACGGGGACAAGGTTATTGTTAACGGTAATATGAACATTATCAACTTTACCCAAAGGTTTCTTTGTAGAATGATCAGCAAGATTAACATCCAAATAACAATTTTTCAGCGGTGGCAAGTCAAGCATATCATAAATTTTCTTAGGCATAACAGAAATACTTGCACCAAGATCACATAAAGTATTACAATCAAAATCTTTAATCTTCATCTTAATGATGGGCTCCCAACCATCCTCTAGCTTTTTAGAAATAGAAGCTTCGCGCTCTAGTTTCTCTTCTCTAGCTTTTATGAGAGCATTTGTAATATGATGCGTGAAAGCCAAATTTATAGCACTAGCATTAGGACTTTTAGCAAGTTTTTGCAAGAACTTTATAACTTCAGAGATGTGGCAATCATCAAAATTCAAACCATTATAATCTAAAGCAATGGGATCATCATCCCCAATGTTGAAAAAAAATTCAGCAGCTTTATCACGAGTGCAGTTTCAGCAGCTTTAGCGTTTCAGGCAGTTTCTCGCGCTTTGCATTAGAAGTGGAAACATTGCTAACACCAATTCTTTTATTAGTATTAGTAGGAGGTGCAGCAACATGTGTAGCATTAGCATTACTAGTGGTGGTAATAGTCCAAACTTTAGCTATATTCTTCTCTTTAGCTAGTTTTTCATTTTCTTCTCTATCCCACCTAGCACGCAGTTCAGCCATTAATCTTATATTCTCATTAATTCTAACTTGGATGGCATTTGCTGTAGTAACAATTTTATTATGATGATTCTCATTATGCATAACTTTCGATTTCAAAAGATCAACATCAAGCGAGCAAGACTATCGACTTTAGAAGCAAGTATATCAATTTTCCCAAGCTTTTCTTCAACAGACTTGTTAAAAGCAGTTTGTGTACTAATAAATTCTTTAAGCATGGCTTCAAGTCCAGGGGGTGAATTCCTATTATTGTTGTAAGAATTCCCATAAGAATTACCATAGCCGTTGCCATTATTATAAGGATATGGCCTATAGTTGTTACTAGAATTGTTCCGGTAAGCATTGTTGTTGAAATTATTATTTTTAATGAAGTTTACATCAACATGTTCTTCTTGTGCAACCAATGAAGCTAATGGAACATTATTAGGATCAATATTAGTCCTATCATTCACAAGCATAGACATAATAGCATCAATCTTATCACTCAAGGAAGAGGTTTCTTCGACGTAATTTACCTTCTTACCTTGTGGAGCTCTTTCCGTGTGCCATTCGAGTAGTTGATCATCATATTATCAAGAAGCTTTGTTGCTTCACCAAGAGTGATGGACATAAAGGTACCTCCAGCAGCTGAATCCAATAAATTCCGTGAAGAAAAATTTAGTCCTCGCATAGAAGGTTTGGATGATCATCCAAGTAGTCAGCCCATGGGTTGGGCAATTTTTAACCAGAGATTTCATTCTTTCCCAAGCTTGAGCAACATGTTCAGTATCTAATTGTTTAAAATTCATTATGCTACTCCTCAAAGATATAATTTTAGCAGGGGGATAATATCTACCAATAAAAGCATCCTTGCATTTAGTCCATGAATCAATACTATTCTTAGGCAGAGATAGCAACCAATCTTTAGCTCTTCCTCTTAATGAGAAAGGGAACAATTTTAATTTTATAATGTCACCATCTACATCCTTATACTTTTGCATTTCACATAATTCAACAAAATTATTAAGATGGGCAGCAAGCATCATCGAACTAACACTGCAAAATTGCTCTCGCATAACAAGATTCAAGAAAGGTGTTTAATTTCAAAGAATTCTGCTGTAGTAGCAGTGTGGAGCAATAGGTGTGCATAAGAAATCATTATTATTTGTGGTTGTGAAGTCACACAACTTAGTATTTTCAGGGTTGGCCATTTTAGCAACAAGTAAATAAAGCAAACTAGATAAAGTAAATGCAAGTAAACTAATTTTTTTTTGTGTTTTTGATATAGCAAACAAGATAGCAAATAAAGTAAAACTAGCAACTAATTTTTTTGTATTTTGATTTAGTGCAGCAAACAAAGTAGTAAATAAAACTAAGCAAGACAAAAACAAAGTAAAGAGATTGAGAAGTGGAGACTCCCCTTGCAGCGTGTCTTGATCTCCCCGGCAACGGCGCCGTAAAAATATGCTTGATGGCGTGTAACTCACACGTTCGTTGGGAACCCCAAGAGGAAGGTATGATGCGCACAAAGCAGCAAGTTTTCCCTCGAGAAAGAAACAAAGGTTTATCGAACCAGGAGGAGCCAAGAAGCACGTTGAAGGTTGATGGCGGCGGGATGTAGTGCGGCGCAACACCGGGGATTCCGGCGCCAACGTGGAACCCGCACAACACAACCAAAGTACTTTGCCCCAACGAAACGAGTGAGGTTGTCAATCTCACCGGCTTGCTGTAACAAAGGATTAGATGTATAGTGTGGATGATGATTGTTTGCGTAAAACAAGTAGAACAAGTATTGCAGTAGATTGTATTTCAAGAAAGAGAATTGGACCGGGGTCCACGAGTTCACTAGAGGTGTCTCTCCCATAAGACAAACAAGCATGTTGGGTGAACAAATTACGGCTTGGGCAATTGACAAATAAAGAGGGCATGACCATGCACATACATATCATGATGAGTATAGTGAGATTTAATTGGGCATTACGACAAAGTACATAGACCGCCATCCAACCGCATCTATGCCTAAAAAGTCCACCTTCGAAGTTATCATCCGAACCCCCTCCGGCATTAAGTTGCAAAGCAACAGTACAATTGCATTAAGTATGGTGCGTAATGTAATCAACAACTACATCCTTAGACATAGCATCAATGTTTTATCCCTAGTGGCAATAGCACAACACAACCTTAGAACTTTCTCGTCACTCGTCCCGGTGTCAATGCAGTGCATGAACCCACTATCGAGCATAAGTACTCCTCTTGGAGTTACAAGCATCTACTTGGCCAGAGCATCTACTAGTAACGGAAAGCATGCAAGATCATAAACAACACGTAGATATAACTTTGATAATCAACATAACAAGTATTCTCTATTCATCGGATCCCAACAAACGCAACATATAGAATTACGGATAGATGATCTTGATCATGTTAGGCAGCTCACAAGATCCGACAATGATAGCACAATGGGGAGAAGACAACCATCTAGCTACTGCTATGGACCCATAGTCCAGGGGTAGACTACTCACACATCACACCGGAGGCGACCATGGCGGCGTAGAGTCCTCCGGGAGATGATTCCCCTCTCCCGGCAGGGTGCCGGAGGCGATCTCCCGGATCCCCCGAGATGGGATCGGCGTTGGCGGCGTCTCCGGAAGGTTTTCCGTATCGTGGCTCTCGGTACTCGGGGGTTTCGTCACGGAGGCTTTAAGTAGGCGGAAGGGTAGGTCAAGAGGCGGCGCGAGGGGCCTGGACCACAGGCCGGCGCGGCAGGGGTGGGGCCGCGCCGCCCTAGGGTTTGGCCACCCCGTGGCCCCTCTTCGTTTCATCTTCGGACTTCTGGAAGCTTCGTGGAAAAATAGGCCCCTGGGCTTTGATTTCGTCCAATTCCGAGAATATTTCCTTACTAGGATTTCCGAAACCAAAAACAGCAGTAAAACAACAGAATCGGCACTTCGGCATCTTGTTAATAGGTTAGTTCCAGAAAATGCACGAATATGACATAAAGTGTGCATAAAACATGTAGATAACATCAATAATGTGGCATGGAACATAAGAAATTATCGATACGTCGGAGGCGTATCAGTGGACGATGTAAAAAGGCTCTACTATTCTATCAAAATGGGAATTCCTGGCCTGGCGTTCGAGTGCGGAGGAACCTGAGGCTAAGGCCTGCATTTCTGATATGAACCTCCTTATACAACTTTCATCTGTGGTGATGCTTGGAAGGAATATCGTAGAGTGTACCAACTTCAATCGAACCAGGTGGTGCATTTTTCCATTTTACTCGACGGGTTTGGAACCAAGCACTTTGTTTGTCCACACTACCCTATCATTCATCCATGTAATAATACTTCTTTCCTATTTTCATTCTAGCTTTCATATAAGTAAGTTGTGATTTCTGTGCAATAACTATGTGTACCACACATTTTATTTTGTAGCATACTATTTTCTTGGTGTTCTTAAGAGAGATATAGTTGATCGTCTCACTGCAACAGAGGGAACAGACGTTAACTGAAAAGAAATGGGGAAACTGATTGCAGAAGTTGACAAGCTTGACATGTTTGTTGAAGAAAATGATGCTCGGTGACTTTTATCTTGGAAGATCTTATGGGCTGGTTCATACCTTGAATTGGTCCAACAAATCCAAGAATTTCATGGTAAATGTTTTCATTTTTTTCATTACACAAAAATGTAATTTACTTTTTCCATGTGAATTACAAAACTGACCATTTCGTTTTGTAATTGACAACAGAAGCTGCCTCGTCGTATTGTTCCAGAAGACATGGATGAAGTAGGTGCTATTACTCTTGTTTGTCATCCTAACACGAGGCTATCATCGACGTACACCATTTCTCATGATAACATGGACAAGCGTGTGTGCGTCTATAAATGGGATAAATTCATGAAGATGGAGCCTACCTTGAAGATGGGACACAAGGTGCTCATGATCCTCCACCTTGGTGATCATGGCATCTATCTATTTATTTCATATGTGCCAGATGTCCCACTTGATGAGTAGGGTTAGGTCAAGTTTATTACCTTCGAGACATTCTTCTATGCACGTTTGCAAGACTAGTTTTCGGTTTTAAGACATTAAGGTTTTATGATTTAATGAGTTATGCAAATTAGTCATTTCAATCTTTTAGTTTTAAATATTTATTGCGTGCGCTTACGGATGTGTTCAACAATTTATTTGCACTCTTGTCAAATTCATAGTTAAATTAATCCTTCCATACATAAAGTAGACATGGTTATTTACTACGGTAGGGAATGTCTCTAACTTATTCTCATGCATTCACCGACCGGATAAGCATAGGCATCATCAAAAAATTACTTCATGTACAAAAATAAAATGTTAGTCATTGACATGATGTCCCCACGAGACATGGGACCCACTGGCCAGTGTCACGTAATTGTAGTTATCTGCAGTTATTATACTGGTAAGCACAATTTTTTATCTAGATATACGAACGAACGCTCCAAATTTCGAGGAATTGCCGCCCTGTCTAGTCAAAACCACCACCATCCTCTAGTAAATACTCTGCAGTTCCACTTTCCACGTTTTCACACGCACGCGTCACGCGAGAGGAACCCAAACGGCAGCATCTACCGTATATCCATCGGCCCCATCGTCTCTTCTACCCACAACTTCTCTTCCCCAATCTCTCGGCGAAAAACCCTGCTTGCACCTCCACTAGCGCACCACCGACCTCCTCCCCTTCCACCGAAAACCCCGAAGATGAAGCGTGTTCGCGGAGACGAGCCGGAGGCGAGTGCGGTCGTCGACGTCGATGGAGGCGAAGGCGATGCTCCGGTAGTCGCCGACGCCGCGGAGGCGAGATCTTCTTCCGGAACCAGAGCCGCTCTTCGCCGCACCGTGACCGTGGAGGGCTCCGCCCAACCGGCCATGGTCGCCGTCGCTGATGAGGCCAAGGGAGACGTCCTCGCTGCCGCGGCAGAAGCAGATGACCAGGGCTTCGACCCGAACGACCCGTACTACTGATACGTCTCAAACGTATCTATAATTTCTTATGTTCCATGCTACTTTATTGATGATACTCACATGTTTTATACACACTTTATGTCATATTTATGCATTTTCCGGCACTAACCTATTGACAAGATGCCGAATAGTCAGTAGCTGTTTTCTGCTGTTTTTGGTTTCAGAAATCCTACAAAGGAAATATTCTCGGGATTGGACGAAATCAACGCCCAGGGTCTTATTTTTTCACGAAGCTATTTAGAAGACCGAAAGGGAAACAAAGTGGGGCGACGAGGCGCCGACACGACAGGGCAGTGCGGCCCAGCTCCTGGCCGCGCGGCCCTGGCGTGTGGGGCCCTCGCGTCGCCTCCTGACCTACCCTTCCGCCTACTTAAAGCCTTCATCGCGAATACCCCAGTACCGAGAGCCACGATATGGAAAACCTTCCAGAGACGCCGCCGCCGCCAATCCCATATCGGGGGATTCAGGAGATCGCCTCCGGCACCTCGCCGGGAGAGGGGAATCATCTCCCGGAGGACTCTTCATCTCCACGATCGCCTCCGGAGTGATGTGTGAGTAGTTCACCCCCGTACTATGGGTCCATAGCGGTAGCTAGATGGTTGTCTTCTCCTCATGTGCTATCATTGTCGGATCTTGTGAGCTGCCTAACATGATCAAGATCATCTATTTGTAATGCTACATGTTGCGTTTGTTGGGATCCGATGAATATGGAATACTATGTTATGTTGATTATCAATCTATCATCTATGTGTTGTTTATGATCTTGCATGCTCTCCGTTGCTAGTAGAGGCTCGGCCAAGTTGATACTTGTAACTCCAAGAGGGAGTATTTATGCTCGATAGTGGGTTCATGCCTCCATTAAATGCAGGACGAGTGACGAGAAAGTTCTAAGGTTGTGGATGTGCTATTGCCACTAGGGATAAAACATCAATGCTATGTCTAAGGATATTTGTGTTGATTACATTACGCACCATACTTAATGCAATTGTCTGTTGTTTGCAACTTAATACTGGAAGGGGTGCGGATGCTAACTCGAAGGTGGACTTTTTAGGCATAGATGCATGCTGGATAGCGGTCTATGTACTTTGTCGTAATGCCCAATTGAATTTCACACTACTCATCATAATATGTATGTGCATTGTCATGCCATCTTTATTTGTCAATTGCCCAACCGTAATTTGTTCACCCAACATGCTATTTCTTATTGGAGAGACACCACTAGTGAACTGTGGATCCCGATCCATTCTTTTACATCGAATACAATCTATCGCAATACTTGTTCTACCTGTTCTTCGCAAACATCATTATCCACATTATACATCTAATCCTTTGTTACAGCAAGCCGGTGAGATTGACAACCTCACTGTTAAGTTGGGGCAAAGTATTTTGGTTGTGTTGTGCAGGTTCCTCGTTGGCGCCAGAATCCCTGGTGTTGTGCAAGTTCAACCTTCAACGTGCTTCTTGACTCCTACTGGTTCGATAACCTTGGTTTATTTCTGAGGGAAAACTCGCTGTTGTACGCATCACACCTTCCTCTTGGGGTTCCCAACGGACGAGTGCTTTACCGTCACAAGCTGAAACTGCTTGTGATAAAACTGCTGAAATTTTTCAAAATGTTGGCAACAATGATCCCATTGCTTTAGATCATAATGGTTTAGATTTTCATGATTGTCACATCTCTGAAGTTATAAAGTTCTTACAAAAACTTGCTAAAAGTCCTAATTCTAGTGCTATAAATTTGTCCTTTGCAAAAAATATTACAAATGCTCTCATTAAAGCTAGAGAAGAGAAATTAAAACTTGAAACTTCTATTCCTAGGAAGTTAGAAGATGGTTGGGAGCCCATCATTAAGATGAAGGTCAATAATTTTGATTGTAATGCTTTATGTGATCTTGGTGCAAGTATTTCCGTTATGCCTAGGAAAATCTATAATATGCTTGACTTGTCACCATTGAAAAATTGTTATTTGGATGTTAATCTTGCTTGATAATTCTACAAAGAAACCTTTGGGGAGGATTGATAATATTCGCATCACGGTTAACAATAACCTTGTCCCCGTTGATTTTGTTGTGTTGGATATTGAATGCAATGCATCTTGTCCCATTATATTGGGAAGACCTTTTCTTCGAACTGTTGGTGCTATTATTGATATGAAGGAAGACAATATTAAATATCAATTTCCTCTCAAGAAAGGTATGGAACACTTCCCTAGAAAGAGAATGAAGTTACCTTTTGTATCTATCATTAGAACACATTATGATGTTGATGTTTCATCTCTTGATGTTACTTGATTCACACTTTCTGCGCCTAGCTGAAAGACGTTAAAGAAAGCGCTTATGGGAGACAACCCATGATTTTACTTCTGCACTTTTATTTTATATTTGAGTCTTGGAAGTTGTTACTACTGTAGAAACCTCTCCTTATCTTTATTTTATTGCATTATTGTGCCAAGTAAAGTCTTTGATAGTAAGGTTGATACTAGATTTGGATTTCTGCGCAGAAACAGATTTCTTCTGGTCACGAATTTGAGTAGTATTCTCTGTAGGTAACTCAGAAAAATCTGCCAATTTACGTGAGTAATCCTCAGATATGTACGAAACTTTCATTTAATTTGAGAATTTTCATCTGAACAAGTTTAGTGCCCCAGAAAAATTTGTCTTTACGGACTGTTCTGTTTTGACAGATTCTGCCTTTTATTTCGCATTGCCTGTTTTGCTATGCTTGATGGATTTCTTTATTCCATTAACTTTCAGTAGCTTTGTGCAACGTCCAGAAGTGTTAATAATGATTATGTCACCTCTGAACATGTGAATTTTTGACTATGCACTAACCCTCTAATGAGTTTGTTTTGAGTTTGGTGTGGAGGAAGTTTTCAAGGATCAAGAGAGGAGGATGATACAATATGATCAAGGAGAGTGAAAGCTCTAAGCTTGGGGATGCCCCGTGGTTCATCCCTGCATATTTCAAGAAGACTCAAGCATCTAAGCTTGGGGATGCCCAAGGCATCCCCTTCTTCATCGACAAATTATCAGGTCACCTCTAGTGAAACTATATTTTTATTCTGTCACATTTTATGTGCTTTACTTGGAGCGTATGTATGTTTTTGTTTTTATTTGTTTGAATAAAATTGGATCCTAGCATTCATTGTGTGGGAGAGAGACACGCTCCATTGTTGCATATGAACACATATGTTCTTAGCTTTATTCTTAATGTTCATGGCGAATGTCGAAACTACTTCGTTAATTGTTATATGGTTGGAAACAGAAAATGCTACATGTGATAAATGGTATAATGTCTTGAATAATTTGATACTTGGTAATTGTTGTGCTCATATGGATCATGTTTAAGCTCTTGCATCATATACTTTGCACCTATTAGTGAAGAAATACTGTAGAGTTTGTTGACATTTGGTTTGCATGATTGGTCTCTCTAAAGTCTAGATATTTTCCGGTAAGGGTTTGAACAACAAGAAAGACAATGTAGAGTCTTATAATGCTTGCAATATGTTCTTATGTAAGTTTTGTTGTACCTGGTTCATACTTGTGTTTGCTTCAAACAACCTTGCTAGCCTAAGCCTTGTATTGAGAGGGATTACTTCTCATGCATCCAAAATCCTTGAGCCAAAAACTATGCCACTTGTGTCCACCATACCTACCTACTACATGGTATTTCTCTGCCATTCCAAAGTAAATTGCTTGAGTGCTACCTTTAAAAATCCATTCTTTGTCTTTGCAATATATAGCTCATGGGAAAAATAGCTTAAAAAATATTGTGGTATTGAATATGAACTTATGTATCTTATTTCCTAATAAGTTGCTTGTTGAGCGATAACTGATAACCCACAAGTATAGGGGATCGCAACAGTCTTCGAGGAAAGTAAAACCCAAATTTATTGATTCGACACAAGGGGAGGTAAAGAATACTTATAAGCCTTAACAATCGAGTTGTCAATTCAGCTGCACCTGGAAAAGCATTAGTAACGAGGGTGATGTGAAAGCAACAATAATATGAGAGCAATAGTAACGATAACACAGTGACGATACATGATAACACGGAGGCGATGGCACCGGAAAATAGTTGATACTACTTCCAATGACATATAGAACGAGTATATGATGATGAGAGATGGACCGGGGTTCCCAGCGATCTACACTAGTGGTAACTCTCCAATAACAAGTGACAAGTGTTGGGTGAACAAATTACAGTTGGGCAA
>NC_061511.1:15379809-15397840 GCF_022539505.1 Lolium rigidum | reverse complement strand
CGGAAAGTGTGTTTGGTACATGGGCACCAGTGCTCTCCTCACTTTTAGATTTTTGAAAATTTTAAAATCTCACATTTCTAAGTCTTAAAAAATTATGACGTTAAATATATAGATAGATATATACGGGTGAGGTGTATGCAAAAAAGTCCCGATAAAAAATACTTTATATTTTGAACAATATAAAAAAGACAAATTTCTGACAGTTAATGGAAGTAAATTAGTATTAAAATAGTGTATCCTTCTGTCAGAAATTTGTTTTTTATGTATTTCCCAAAATTTAAAGTATTTTTTACCGGAACTTTTTTGCATACCCTTCTCATGAACATATCTATCTACATATTTAACGCCACAATTTTTGAAAACATAAAAAGGTGAGATTTTAAAATTTTCAAAAAATTAAAAGTGGAGGGAGCACTGACACCCATGTGCACCAAATTCTTGTCCATTCATTCAGCCTAAACAAAAGGTGCACTACATAATATGGTATGAAAATGAGGACAGCTTAGCAGGATATATATACATATCCTCTTGCTACTTTCCATAAAACTTTGTGCATAAGTTTATTTTGTGGTTTATGACCTTTATTCATACAACTGTCAACTTTCGTGGAACGATGCGTTTCCTTGCTAGCCATCATCTACCTGTTGCATGTTGTATATAGCTAAGGGTAAGAAATAGAAGTACTACTCCTTATCGTATACGTATAAACTAGATCATGAAAGCACGCGTTGCTGCGCCCGTCCATCTTAAATAAATAATTATAGAATGTTCAGTAAAACTTGGATGTTGAAAAACTCACTTAGGAAGTTTGCATATAAAATGCCTCTAGCTGAGAAAAGGTGATTTATTTTTTGCAAGAGCACACACTTTATTAGGAAAAGGAATCAATGCTAGCTTTCGATGACTTAAGCAAAAGGAGCAAATACACTTTGATACAAAATATGGGCATTAGCAAAATAAGCAAAAAATCACACCGAATAGTAGAAGATAAATTGATCAGTCCAGCCCCGCATGTTTAATCATATGATTTAGTAAGAAGGCGAATAGTGACTTAAACCCCAATTTCTCAGGAGAGAAATAAACTTTTTTTTGTAAGGTAATATTGAAGCTGATGATAATTGGATGGGTTGCACACGAGAGAAACAATGCATATAGTAGGTCATAGTTTGAGAATGATAATTATGGTTTAGTTTATAGATCAAATTGGATGATTGAATCACTGTTGTGCACTAATGAAAATAATTCTAATGACTAAAACTAAATGTCAATACTAAGTGCAACACCAAAATAGCAGAAGTGCATTGCCAAGCGCAACCAATCATCTCGGATAGATGGCAGATGTCTTTCCGCTTGCAAAGCAGCTTCCCTTTAACTCATTAGCTCTTGGCCTGACAGATAGAAAAATGGAAATGTAATAAGAAAGAAAATATAAGATGTTTACGATATTTGGAGCAGAGATGGTAGATGTCTTTCCGCTTGCAAAGCAGCTTCCCAATGGGCACCTCCACATTTGTGCCCGTAAGTTCTGAATTTGGACTCCTACACCTTATAGAAGGTAGGCTTAATGTTTCAAGATCAGCCGCATGACTGGTAATGACTGGTAAACTCAATACGAGTATCTTGGTTCCAAGAAATTTCTGCTTTACCTTGTTTCTAGATTATTCTGGATCGTACTAAGCAGATCAAATATTGAAAACTGAAAAGTTTCAATATTATGCAAAAAAGAAGATAAGAACTGAAATTGTAGCCTGCAGAGGTTCTGGTTCTAAGGTTTCACGGAAATCAGCATAAACTAAGCACCAAATGAGTAGAAAATCAAGGTTTCAAGCTAACTTTGTTAAGCAATTATGAGGCCACATATATTTCACTGAAGCACCCAAGACGCATCCCTCACAATGACCCTGATTAGACACTCCTTACAAGCAGGCAAGAGATCAATTTGAGGTGTATGAATAGATAGATGATTTTTTTTTACTCAGTGTTGAAATCAGCTCAAAGAAAGCAAATGCATATTGCGTCCAAGGACAACCTAAACGGCACATCAAGAAAATAGGGAAAACAGAGGCCATTTCAGTTGAAAAATCATGGTGTTGATAACTTAGGCATGATTGACGAACCTGTCGGCCACTACAGATGTTTCATGTGTCATATGTATAAAGCAGACTGTAAGCAATATGTTAGCTGAAGGTAAACAACTAAACATTTATAATGATCCCGATAACTCAGTGGTTTCAATATGTAGCAATTATCCTACCAGAAAGAAGAACCAAGAGAGGCCAATTACAATGACGGCCAAGACCAGAGATAAAGGAAAGTAAAAAAAAAAAGCTAGGGTTATCGTTTACCGGATGACGACGCACATCGCTCGTATGACGTCAAGGATGCTAGCCTCCTATCTTGCACCACCGAATCACGGACACATTATCTTGTGTCGGCGAGCTGTAGCCACCGCATCCTCCTCATCGCCCGATGTCACCATCACTCCCTCACCCGTCGTCACCGTGGCCATGATCCTGGGAGCCTGGGACAATCACAATAAAGACACGCATAAGCACATGTGTAGATCAGGGAAATAGGGTGAGGGAGAAATGAAAAAATTTGCAGGCGTCAATCAGTGCTGCTGCAGGAAGCAAAGAGAGGAAAGATGCAGTAGAGAAGATCAAAAGAGTATAAATAGCCTAGTTAACGAGAGGAAGGGGGAGACTGGATGGGTGGCGGCGGCGCAACTTTAGGCCATATAGTTGCAATGAAGAACAGAAGAAACGGCCGGGCCACTAAGGACTTCCTCTCATGCCGCCGCTTCACCTGAATTTTGGTTGCCGCTCCGCGTGTCGGCCTTTCCTGCGAAGCTGGCAGAAACGGAGGCCCAGTTAAGAGTGTTTGGCCTGGTTAACGATATGACGCCTGGCTCAATCTCGGGAGTAGCGTCCCTAAAATGTTTGGTGGGCCGCGAAGTAGGAAGTGGTGGGTATAAATGGCCTGGGGCGAGCGTTTGGACGACCAAAGGATCGGGTGCGTTTATATCTAGATCGGACGGCTGACGAGATCAAATTGCTGTGGTGGCTCCTAGGTGGGTCCATTATACTTAATATTACATACTCCAACATCTTCCGATAATCTAAATCTCGGGATAGATTTAGATTATGTATTAAACTCATCTAAATTCTTGGTATGAAGAGTTTTAGTGAATCCATTAGCTATCTGATCCTTGGTGAAAATGAACTTGATGTCGACACTGTTGTTGGCAACACATTCACAAACAAATTGATAATCAATCTCAATACATTTGGTACAAGCACAAAATAATGGATTGTTAGACAAGTATGTAGCACCCATGTTATCACACCACAAATAAAGCTTATCCCGCAGAAACTCAAAACTGATCCCGGGTGCGCATGCACCTGGTATATACAAAACATATTTCAAAAAGTTACACAAGTAGGATTTTTTTATGTAGAGGGGCATGTTCTATGTGCGTACGTAAACTTTCACAGAAAATGGACAATTTTTATGCCCTATGTAGAAAAGACAAACTTTACACAGGACACTAAACATGTCTGTGTTTCCTGAAATAACTTTGTGAGCATGTAACATGTTAAGATATACAAGAGACATTTTTTGTATTTGTTTGATAATTTTTAATATGTATAAAATGCATTTAAAAAAGGGTGCATATGCACCCAGGTGTAGAAACACCTTGTTCCTTCTCTTGGAGCTTCACACCAAGTTCACAAAGAAGAGCTTTAATCCATATTAATTAACTCAGTAGTACCATTGGCTAAAACTTTGTATTCAGTCTAAGTGCGCATTGGCTAAGCTTTGTATTCAGTCTTGGTGCTAGAGCGGGACACAATGGCTTGTTTCCTGGCACTCCAGGAGACCAAATTTGGACCAATAAAAACAATGAAGCCCCATGTGGAAGTATGCATGTGGAAGTATGTCCTCAAGGTATCCTGCCCAATAGATATTTGAAAAAGCACTAAAAAGTGTGGATGAAGATTCTCTAAATGTTATACCAAGTTGGGAAGTATTATTGACATATCGAAGAATGCATTTAGCAACCGTTGGCAAGTCCGAGCAAGTAAAGTGACTGAAGAGCACCAACGATGCTTCTGTATCGTGAATTGTCATCAGGACCAAGAAGGTGCAACAACTCAGACATGGACAAGTGCAGATTTGCACTCAAGTATACCAACTTTGGCACGTAGATAATTAGCATATTTTTCTTGTGTGAGGGGCAAGTCATCATGTGTCCTTTTAACGTTAACATCGAGGAAGAAGTGAAGTTCTCCCAAATATTTTATAGCAAAGTGGTCATTGAGATATTTAAGTAAGATTGAAATAGCATGATCTAACGAACTTGTCACAATAATATCATCAACATAAATCAAGACAAAAATAGTGACACCAGACTTATCATAAAGGAACATAGAAGTGTTAGCTTTGGATGGTAGAAACCCAAACTCATGCAATTTGGCACTCAGACGAGAATACCATGCTTGAGGAGCCTGCTTTAGTCAATAAAGAGGTTTATCAAGCCTGTGAATGTGATGAGGAGCATCAGGATGTTCAAATTCATGGGTTGTTTTATATAGATATCCTCTTCCATAACACCATGTAAGCATCTGGTTGTCGCGGAATCCAGCCACGAGAAACATAAATAGAGAGAACATTTTTCAAAGTGGCTATTTTGGCAACGAGACTAAAAGTATCTTCATAGTCGATACCATACCTTTGCTTCAAACCTTTCGCAACTAACCGTGCTTTGTAACGACCAGTAGTACCATCAGCACGTCATTTGATGTGATAAACCCACTTACAATCAATGATGTTTTTTGCTTTTACCAGAAGGAACCATTGTCCTGGTCGTGTTTGACATAAGAGCATCATATTCATCTTGCATGGCAGCACGCCATCGTTGAGTGCAGCGGGAAAATTACGCGGTTCTCCTATAGAAGAAAACATACCATATCTGGAAGTACCATCAATGTATTTCTTAGGGTGGTTGATACCTTTCCAAAGACGGATAGGAGGCCCAGGCCGAGGTGGCGGTGGCCCAACAGAAGGTGCACCAGACTCAACCACGACTGATTCGGCTGATGCTAAGGGAGAGGAAAGAGCAGACGATGTATCAGGCGCATATGTAGAGGATATTTTGAGGCTCCATCATTGTTGGTGTTGTTGCCGGAGAGGGCTTTGACGCCTGGCAGCAACAGAGTGGATCCAGGCGGGGCGAGGCCAGGTGCAGGCGCATGTGGTCGCGCCGCGTGTAAACGAGGATGCAGGCGTGCGCGGCAGTGGCTCGTCCACCAAGATGAGGTGGGGACGGGAGAATCCACCCCATGACCAGTGTTCTCTGGCTCAGTTCTGGTCGAGGAATGTTCCCCAAAATCTACTTCGGTGTTTGTGCCAATTTCGTCATTTTGTGTACTATTTTCATCAGAAGATTGTGGAGGATCGAGAGCACCATTTTGAGCAGGGTTTTCGCCTACAACTTTGTCTTCCTGTAGAGCATTAGTAGGAGGAATAGTACTAGGCACAATATCATGCATATGGTCATCGTTTTGTGCAACCCCAATAGAAGAAGAAGTGGATGGTTTAAGTAATAATATTTCTTCACGAAGCCTAGAGACATCATTAGGATGTAAGGCATCTCCAACATGACATTTCATTTAGGACAAGAAATGGGTTCGTTCTGGTCCGTATGCGGTGGCCTGCGGACACGAGATAGGCCTTAGTCCATTTGCGGCAGCGAGCGGCCCCAACAGCTAAAGCCCGCAAAAAAGTGGGCCAAACAAAATAAAAAATTTACATTAATTAGGGGCCCCAAAAGGCGCGTGTTTACAAGTAAAAGAAATAAAAATATGCAGATAATGCCGCCGGGAGCTTCTGCTCCTCATCGACAGAGATTTCTAGTCCTCCTTGCCAAGGTCGATGAAGATATGTGGCAGCGGCCACACATTGGCCGATGGAGGAGGAGGGGGCAACTGCTCAGCTGTCGGCGGTGGCGGCGCCTGTGCGGCCTCCTGCTGCGAGCGTTGGATGGCCTCCTCGAGGCCAATCCGATTGGCGTGCTTCTCCACCTTGGGGACTGATGACCCACAAGTACAGGGGATCGCAACAGTCTTCGAGGGAAGTAAACCCAAATTTATTGTTTCGACACAAGGTGATCCAAAGAATATTTATAAACTTTAACAAATGAGTTGTCAATTCGCCTGCACCTGGAAATAGACTTGCTCGCAAAAGTTTATCAGTGGTAACAGTTGTATAGAAGTGGTAGTACTGAAGTAGGAACAGTAATGAAATAAAAACAGCAGTAGCGATGATTGCAGTAAACAACATGATTAAAATATTGTAGGCACAGATGGATGAACGGGCGTTGTGTTGGAGATATGCCCAAAAGGAAATAATAAAATAATTATTATAATATATCTTTGTGTTTATGATAATGTTTACATACCATGCTATAATTGTGTTAACCGAAACATTGATACATGTGTGTTATGTGAACAACAAGGAGTCCCTAGTAAGTCTCTTGTATAACTAGCTTGTTGATTAATAGATGATCATGGTTTCGTGATCATGAACATTGGATGTTATTAATAACAAGGTTATGTCATTATATGAATGATGTAATGGACACACCCAATTAAGCGTAGCATAAGATCACGTCATTAAGTTATTTGCTATAAGTTTTCGATACATAGTTACCTAGTCCTTTCGACCATGAGATCATGTAAATCACTTATACCGGAAAGGTACTTTGATTACATCAAACGCCACTGCGTAAATGGGTGGTTATAAAGGTGGGATTAAGTATCCGGAAAGTATGAGTTGAGGCATGCTTGTGACGGTAAAGCACTCGTCCGTTGAGAACCCCAAGAGGAAGGTGTGATGCGTATAGCAGCGAGTTTTCCCTCAGTAAGAAACCAAGGTTATCGAATCAGTAGGAGTCAAGAAGCACGTTGAAAGTTGATGGTGGCGGAGTGTAGTGCGGCGCAACACCAGGGATTCCGGCGCCAACGTGGAACCTGCACAACACAACCAAAGTACTTTGCCCCAACGTGATAGCGAGGTTGTCAATCTCACCGACTTGTTGTAACAAAGGATTAGATGTATAGTGTGGATGATGATGTTTGCAAAGAACAGTAAGAACAAGTATTGCAGTAGATTGTATTCGATGTAAAAGAATGGACCGGGGTCCACAGTTCACTAGTGGTGTCTCTCCAATAAGAAATAGCATGTTGGGTGAACAAATTACAGTTGGGCAATTGACAAATAAAGATGGCATGACAATGCACATACATATTATGATGAGTAGTGTGAAATTCAATTGGGCATTACGACAAAGTACATAGACCGCTATCCAGCATGCATCTATGCCTAAAAGTCCACCTTCGGGTTAGCATCCGCACCCCTTCCAGTATTAAGTTGCAAACAACAGACAATTGCATTAAGTATGGTGCGTAATGTAATCAACACAAATATCTTTAGACATAGCATTGATGTTTTATCCCTAGTGGAAACAGCACATCCACAACCTTAGGGGTTGCTGTCACTCCCCCAGATTTAATGGAGACATGAACCCACTATCGAGCATAAATACTCCCTCTTGGAGTTACAAGTATCAACTTGGCCGAGCCTCTACTAGCAACGGAGAGCATGCAAGATCATAAACAACACATAGATGATAGATTGATAATCAACATAACATAGTATTCCATATTCATCGGATCCCAACAAACGCAACATGTAGAATTACAAATAGATGATCTTGATCATGATAGGCAGCTCACAAGATCTAACAATGATAGCACATGAGGAGAAGACAACCATCTAGCTACTGCTATGGACCCATAGTCCAGGGGTGAACTACTCACACATCACTCCGGAGGCGATCATGACGATGAAGAGTCCTCCGGGAGATGATTCCCCTCTCCGGCAGGGTGCCGGAGGCGATCTCCTGAATCCCCCGAGATGGGATTGGCGGCGGCGGCGTCTCTGGAAGGTTTTCCGTATCGTGGCTCTCGGTACTGGGGTATTCGCGACGAAGGCTTTAAGTAGGCGGAAGGGTAGGTCAGGAGGCGACGCGAAGGCCCCACACGACAGGGCGGCGTGGCCCCAGGCCTGGCCGCACGGCCCTGGCGTGGCGGCGCCTGATACGCGTACAGCACGCGTCCGTTGGGAACCCCAAGAGGAAGGTGTGATGCGTACAGCGGCAAGTTTTCCCTCAGTAAGAAACCAAGTTTTATCGAACCAGTAGGAGCCAAGAAGCACGTTGAAGGTTGATGACGGCGAGATGTAGTGCGGCGCAACACCAGGGATTCCGGCGCCAACGTGGAACCTGCACAACACAACCAAAGTACTTTGCCCCAACGAAACAGCGAGGCTGTCAATCTCACCGGCTTGCTGTAACAAAGGATTAGATGTATAGTGTGGATGATGATTGTTTGCAGAAAACAGTAGAACAAGTATTGCAGTAGATTGTATTCGATGTAAAAGAATGGACCGGGGTCCACAGTTCACTAGATGTGTCTCTCCCATAAGATAAATAGCATGTTGGGTGAACAAATTACAGTTGGGCAATTGACAAATAGAGAGGGCATGACCATGCACATACATGATATGATGAGTATAGTGAGATTTAATTGGGCATTACGGCAAAGTACATAGACCGCTATCCAGCATGCATCTATGCCTAAAAAGTCCACCTTCGAGGTTATCATCCGAACCCCTTCCAATATTAAGTTGCAAACAACGGACAATTGCATTAAGTATGGTGCGTAATGTAATCAATAACTACATCCTCGGACATAGCATCAATGTTTTATCCCTAGTGGCAACAAAGCACATCCACAACCTTAGAACTTTCCGTCACTTGTCCCAGATTTAATGGAGGCATGAACCCACTATCGAGCATAAATACTCCCTCTTGGAGTTAAGAGTAAAAACTTGGCCAGAGCCTCTACTAATAACGGAGAGCATGCAAGATCATAAACAACACATAGATAATAGATTGATAATCAACATAACATAGTGTTCTCTATCCATCGGATCCCAACAAACACAACATATAGCATTACAGATAGATGATCTTGATCATGTTAGGCAGCTCACAAGACCCGATAATGAAGCACATAAGGAGAAGACAACCATCTAGCTACTGCTATGGACCCATAGTCCAGGGGTGAACTACTCACTCATCACTCCGGAGGCGACCATGGCGGTGAAGAGTCCTCCGGGAGATGATTCCCCTCTCCGGCAGGGTGCCGGAGGCGATCTCCTGAATCCCCCGAGATGGGATTGGCGGCGGCGGCGTCTCTGGAAGGTTTTCCGTATCGTGGCTCTCGGTACTGGGGGTTTTGCAACAAAGACTATTTGTAGGTGGAAGGGCAGGTCAGGGGGCCGCACGAGGGGCCCAGAAGACAGGCCGGCGCGGCCAGGGCCTGGGCCGCGCCGCCCTGCTGTCTGGCCACCTCGTGGCCCCACTTCGTCTCCTCTTCGGTCTTCTGGAAGCTCCGTGGCAAAATAGGCCCCTGGGCGTTGATTTCATCCAATTCCGAGAATATTTCCTTACTAGGATTTCTGAAACCATAAACGGCGAAAACAAGAATCGGCTCTTCGGCATCTCGTTAATAGGTTAGTGCCGGAAAATGCATAAATATGACATAAAGTATGCATAAAACATGTAGATATCATCAATAATGTGGCATGGAACATAAGAAATTATCGATACGTCGGAGACGTATTAGCATCCCCAAGCTTAGTTTCTGCTCGTTGATACGTCTCCGACGTATCGATAATTTCTTATGTTCCATGCCACATTATTGATGATATCTACATGTTTTATGTACACTTTATGTCATAATTATGCATTTTCTGGATCTAACCTATTAACAAGATGCCGAAGTGCCAGTTGATGTTTTCTGCTGTTTTTGGTTTCAGAAATCCTAGTAACGAAATATTCTCGGAATTGGACGAAATCAATGCCCAGGTTCCTATTTTCACCGGAAGCATCCAGAACACACGAGAACCGCCAGAGAGGGGGCACAGGGCCACCACACCCTAGGCCGGCGCGGCCAAGGGGGGGCCGCGCCCCCCTATAGTGTGGGCCCCCCAGAAGTCCACCGACCTTGCCCTTCCGCCTATTTAAAGCCTCCGTCGCGAAAACCCTGATACGTTCGACGAAACCAGAGAAAACCTTCCAGAGCCGCCGCCATCGCGAAGCCAAGATCCGGGGGACAGGAGTCTCCGTCCCGGCACGCCGCCGGGACGGGAAGTGCCCCTGGAAGGCTCCTCCATCGACACCACCGCCATCTTCATCAACGCTGCTTGTCTCCCATGAGGAGGGAGTAGTTCTCCATCGAGGCTCGGGGCTGTACCGGTAGCTATGTGGTTCATCTCTCTCCTATGTACTTCAATACAATAATCTCATGAGCTGCCTTACATGATTGAGATTCATATGATGATGCTTGTAATCTAGATGTCATTATGCTAGTCAAGTGAGTTTTACTTATGTGATCTCCGGAGACTCCTTGTCCCACGTGTGTAAAGGTGACGAGTGTGTGCACCGTGTGGGTCTCTTAGGCTATATTTCACGTAATACTTATTCACTCGTTATGAATGGCATAGTGAAGTGCTTATTTATATCTCTTTATGATTGCAATATGTTTTGTATCACAATATATCTGCATGCTACTCTAGTGATGTTATTAAAGTAGTCTTATTCCTCCCGCACGGTGTAATGGTGACGAGTGTGTGCATCCGTGTTAGTACTTGGTTTATGCTATGATTATGATCTCTTGTAGATTATGAAGTTAACTATTGCTATGATAGTATTAATGTGATCTATTCCTCCTACATAGTGTGAAGGTGACAGTGTGCATACTATGTTAGTACTTGGTTTAGTCTTATTGATCTTTCATGCACTCTAAGGTTATTTAAATATGAACATTGAATTGTGGAGCTTGTTAACTCCGGCATTGAGGATTCGTGTAATCCTACGCAATGTGTTCATCATCCAACAAGAGTGTAGAGTATGCATTTATCTATTCCGTTATGTGATCAAAGTTGAGAGTGTCCACTAGTGAAAGTCTAATCCCTAGGCCTTGTTCCTAAATATCGCTATCGCTGCTTGTTTATTGTTTTACTGCGTTACTACTAGCTGCGTTACTACTCGCTTGTTTATTGTCCTGGGCAAAGCACTTTTCCGGTGCCGTTGCCACTTGCTCATATATATTTATACCACCCGTATTTCACTATCTCTTCGCCGAACTAGTGCACCTACTAGGTGTGTTGGGGACACAAGAGACTTCTTGCTTTGTGGTTGCGGGGTTGCATGAGAGGGATATCTTTGACCTCTTCCTCCCCGAGTTCGATAAACCTTGGATGATCCACTTAAGGGAAAACTTGCTCGCTGTCCTACAAACCTCTGCTCTTGGAGGCCCAACACTGTCTACAGGAAAAGGAGGGGGGCGTAGACATCAAGCTATTTTCTGGCGCCGTTGCCGGGGAGGAAAGGTAAAAGGTACTCACACTCCGGATCTCGGCTACTAAGCGATTTTTCGCCATTGTAAGTACTCGAAGCTATTTCCTTTAGATCCTGCAATTACATCTTTTTGTTTCTTGTTTACACTAGTTTGGCATAATGGACAAGAATGAGCTTCTTATTCTATTTCCTGATTTAAAACATGGATTGTTTGATGCGAAAATTAAAAAACCTATGGAATCTTATTTGCATGCTAGTAGTAATATTAGTATGAACGCTTTGAACACCATTGTTGATAATAATATAGAAAGTTCTAAGCTTGGGGAAGCTGGTTTTCATGATCTTTTTAGTCCCCCAAGAATTGAGGAGAAAATTTTCTTTGATGATACTTTGCCTCCCATATATGATGATTATAATGATAGTGGTCTTTTGGTGCCGCCTACTATGGAGAGTAATATTTATGATGATAATACTATGCCTCCTACACTTAATGAGAATAATAATGATAGCTACTTTGTTGAATTTGCTCCCACTACAACTAATAAAATTGATTATGCTTATGTGGGTAGTAATAATTTTATGCATGAGACTCATGATAAGAATGCTTTATGTGATAGTTATATTGTTGAGTTTGCTCATGATGCTACTGAAAGTTATTATGAGAGAGGAAAATATGGTTGTAGAAATTTTCATGTTACTAAAACACCTCTCTATGCGCTTAAATTTTTGAAGCTACACTTGTTCTATCTTCCTATGCTTGTTACTTGGCTCTTCATAAACTTGTTTATTTACAAGATTCCAATGCATAGGAAGCATGTTAGACTTAAATGTGTTTTGAATTTGCCTCTTGATGCTCTCTTTTGCTTCCAATACTATTTCTTGCGAGTGCATCATTAAAACTGCTGAGCCCATCTTAATAGCTATAAAGAAAGAACTTCTTGGGAGATAACCCATGTGTTATTTTGCTACAGTACTTTGTTTTATATTTGTGTCTTGGAAGTTGTTTACTACTGTAGCAACCTCTCCTTATCTTAGTTTTGTGTTTTGTTGTGCCAAGTAAAGCCTCTAATCGAAGGTTGATACTAGATTTGGATTTCTGCGCAGAAACAGATTTCTATCTGTCACGAATCTGGGCTGTTTTCTCTGTAGATAACTCAGAAAAATATGCCAATTTATGTGCGTGTTCCTCAGATATGTACGCAACTTTCATTAGTTTTGAGTTTTCTGATCTGAGCAACGGAAATATTTATTAAAAATTCGTCTTTACGGACTGTTCTGTTTTGACAGATTCTGCCTTTTATTTCGCATTGCTTCTTTCATCTGTGTTGGGTGGATTTCTTTGTTCCATTACCTTCCAGTAGCTTTGAGCAATGTCCAGAAGTGTTAAGAATGATTGTGTCACCTCTGAACATGTGAGTTTTTGATTATGTACTAACCCCTCTAATGAAGTTTATGAGAAGTTTGGTGTGAAGGAAGTTTTCAAGGGTCAAGAGAGGAGGATGATATATTATGATCAAGGAGAGTGAAAGCTCTAAGCTTGGGGATGCCCCGGTGGTTCACCCCTGCATATATCAAGAAGACTCAAGCGTCTAAGCTTGGGGATGCCCAAGGCATCCCCTTCTTCATCGACAACATTATCGGGTTCCTCCCCGAAACTATATTTTTATTCCATCACATCTTATGTGCTTTGCTTGGAGCGTCTGTGTGCTTTTGTTTTTGTTTTTGTTTGAATAAATGCTTTTGTGGGAGAGAGACACGCTCCGCTGGTTCATATGAACACATGTGTTCTTAGCTTTTAATTTTCATCGTGAAGTTTCTTCTTCGTTAAATTGTTATATGGTTGGAGTTGGAAAATGATACATGTAGTAATTTGCTAAAATGTCTTGGATAATGTGATACTTGGCAATTGTTGTGCTCATGTTTAAGCTCTTGCATCATATACTTTGCACCTATTAATGAAGAAATACATAGAGCATGCTAAAATTTGGTTTGCATATTTGGTCTCTCTAAGGTCTAGATAATTTCTAGTATTGAGTTTGAACAACAAGGAAGACGGTGTAGAGTCTTATAATGTTTACAATGTGTCTTTTATGTGAGTTTTGCTGCACCGGTTCATCCTTGTGTTTGTTTCAAATAGCCTTGCTAGCCTAAACCTTGTATCGAGAGGGAATACCTCTCATGCATCCAAATACTTGAGCCAACCACTATGCCATTTGTGTCCACCATACCTACCTACTACATGGTATTTCTCCGCCATTCCAAAGTAAATTGCTTGAGTGCTACCTTTAAATTTCCATTCTTCACCTTTGCAATATATAGCTCATGGGACAAATAGCTTAAAAACTATTGTGGTATTGAATATGTACTTATGCACTTTATCTCTTATTAAGTTGCTTGTTGTGCGATAACCATGTTTCGGGGACGCCATCAACTACTCTTTGTTGAATTTCATGTGAGTTGCTATGCATGTTCGTCTTGTCCGAAGTAAGAGAGATCTACCACCTTATGGTTAAGCATGCATATTGTTAGAGAAGAACATTGGGCCGCTAACTAAAGCCATGATCCATGGTGGAAGTTTCAGTTTTGGACATATATCCTCAATCTCATATGAGAAAATTATTAATTGTTGTTACATGCTTATGCATAAAAGAGGAGTCCATTATCTCGTTGTCTATGTTGTCCCGGTATGGATGTCTAAGTTGAGAATAATCAATAGCGAGAAATCCAATGCGAGCTTTCTCCTTAGACCTTTGTACGAGCGGCATAGAGGTACCCCTTTGTGACACTTGGTCAAAACATGTGCATTGCGATGATCCGGTAGTCCAAGCTAATTAGGACAAGGTGCGGGCACTATTAGTATACTATGCATGAGGCTTGCAACTTGTAAGATATAATTTACATGATACATATGCTTTATTACTACCGTTGACAAAATTGTTTCATGTTTTCAAAATCAAAGCTCTAGCACAAATATAGCAATCGATGCTTTTCCTCTATGGAGGACCATTCTTTTACTCTTTTTGTTGAGTCAGCTTCACCTATTTCTCTCCACCTCAAGAAGCAAACACTTGTGTGAACTGTGCATTGATTCCTACATACTTGCATATTGCACTTATTATATTACTCTATGTTGACAATTATCCATGAGATATACATGTTACAAGTTGAAAGCAACCGCTGAAACTTAATCTTCCTTTGTGTTGCTTCAATACCTTTACTTTGATTTATTGCTTTATGAGTTAACACTTATGCAAGACTTATTGATGCTTGTCTTGAAGTACTATTCATGAAAAGTCTTTGCTATATGATTCACTTGTTTACTCATGTCATATACATTGTTTTGATCGCTGCATTCACTACATATGCTTTACAAATAGTATGATCAAGGTTATGATGGCATGTCACTCCGAAATTATCTTTGTTTATCGTTTACTCTGCTCGGGACGAGCGTAAACTAAGCTTGGGGATGCTGATACGTCTACGACGTATCGATAATTTCTTATGTTCCATGCCACATTATTGATGATATCTACATGTTTTATGTACACTTTATGTCATAATTATGCATTTTCTGGAACTAACCTATTAACAAGATGCTGAAGTGCCAGTTGTTGTTTTCTGCTGTTTTTGGTTTCAGAAATCCTAGTAACGAAATATTCTCGGAATTGGACGAAATCAACGCCCAGGTTCCTATTTTCACCGGAAACATCCAGAACACACGAGAACCACCAGAGAGGGGGCACAGGGCCACCACACCCTAGGCCGGCGCGGCCAAGGGGGGGCCGCGCCCCCTATAGTGTGGGCCCCCCAGAAGTCCACCAACCTTGCCCTTCCGCCTATTTAAAGCCTCCGTCGCGAAAACCCTGATACGTTCAACGAAACCAGAGAAAACCTTCCGCAGCCGCCGCCATCGCGAAGCCAAGATCCGGGGGACAGGAGTCTCCGTCCCGCACGCCGCCGGGACGGGGAAGTGCCCCCGGAAGGCTCCTCCATCGACACCACCGCCATCTCCATCAACGCTGCTCGTCTCCCATGAGGAGGGAGTAGTTCTCCATCGAGGCTCGGGGCTGTACCGGTAGCTATGTGGTTCATCTCTCTCCTATGTACTTCAATACAATAATCTCATGAGCTGCCTTACATGATTGAGATTCATATGATGATGCTTGTAATCTAGATGTCATTATGCTAGTCAAGTGAGTTTTACTTATGTGATCTCCGGACTCTCCTTGTCCCACGTGTGCAAAGGTGACAGTGTGTGCACCGTGTGGGTCTCTTAGGCTATATTTCACAGAATACTTATTCACTGTTATGAATGGCATAGTGAAGTGCTTATTTATATCTCTTTATGATTGCAATATGTTTTGTATCACAATATATCTGCATGCTACTCTAGTGATGTTATTAAAGTAGTCTTATTCCTCCTGCACGGTGTAATGGTGACAGTGTGTGCATCCGTGTTAGTACTTGGTTTATGATATGATTATGATCTCTTGTAGATTATGAAGTTAACTATTGCTATGATAGTATTAATGTGATCTATTCCTCCTACATAGTGTGAAGGTGACAGTGTGCATACTATGTTAGTACTTGGTTTAGTCTTATTGATCTTTCATGCACTCTTAGGTTATTTAAATATGAACATTGAATTGTGGAGCTTGTTAACTCCGGCATTGAGGATTCGTGTAATCCTACGCAATGTGTTCATCATCCAACAAGAGTGTAGAGTATGCATTTATCTATTCTGTTATGTGATCAAAGTTGAGAGTGTCCACTAGTGAAAGTCTAATCCCTAGGCCTTGTTCCTAAATACTGCTATCGCTGCTTGTTTACTATTTTACTGCGTTACTACTGCTGCGTTACTACTGCTTGTTTACTGTCCTGGGCAAAGCACTTTTCTGGTGCCGTTGCCACTGCTCATATATATTTATACCACCTGTATTTCACTATCTCTTCGCCGAACTAGTGCACCTACTAGGTGTGTTGGGGACACAAGAGACTTCTTGCTTTGTGGTTGCAGGGTTGCATGAGAGGGATATCTTTGACCTCTTCCTCCCTGAGTTCGATAAACCTTGGGTGATCCACTTAAGGGAAAACTTGCTGCTGTCCTACAAACCTCTGCTCTTGGAGGCCCAACACTGTCTACAGGAAAAGGAGGGGGCGTAGACATCACTCGTCCCGAGCAGGTAAACGATAACAAAGATAATTTCTGGAGTGACATGCCATCATAATCTTGATGATACTATTGTAAGCATATGTAATGAATGCAGCGATCAAAACAATGTAAATGACATGAGTAAACAAATGAATCATATAGCAAAGACTTTTCATGAATAGTACTTCAAGACAAGCATCAATAAGTTTTGCATAAGAGTTAACTCATAAAGCAATAATTCAAAGTAAAGGTATTGAAGCAACACAAAGGAAGATGAAGTTTCAGCAGTTGCTTTCAACTTGTAACATGTATATCTCATGGATATTGTCAATGTGAAGTAATATAATAAGTGCAATATGCAAGTATGTAGGAATCAATGCACAGTTCACACAAGTGTTTGCTTCTTGAGGTAGAGAAATAGGTGAACTGACTCAACATAAAAGTAAAAGAATGGGCCCTTCGCAGAGGGAAGCATTGATTGCTATATTTGTGCTAGAGCTTTGGTTTTGAAAATAAGAAACAATTTTGTCAACGGTAGTAATAAAGCATATGTGTTATGTAAATTATATCCTACAAGTTGCAAGCCTCATGCATAGTATACTAATAGTGCCCGCACCTTGTCCTAATTAGCTTGAATTACCGGGATTATCATCGCAATGCACATGTTTTAACCAAGCGTCACAAAGGGTACCTCTATGCCGCCTGTACAAAGGTCTAAGGAGAAAGCTCGCATTGGATTTCTCGCTATTGATTATTCTCAACTTAGACATCCATACCGGGACAACATAGACAACAGATAATGGACTCCTCTTTAATGCATAAGCATGTAGCAACAATTAATGTTCTCATATGAGATTGAGGATATATGTCCAAAACTGAAACTTCCACCATGATTCATGGCTTTAGTTAGCGGCCCAATGTTCTTCTCTAACAATATGCATGCTCTAACCATTAAATAAGTGGTAAATCTCCCTTACTTCGGACAAGACGGACATGCATAGCAACTCACATGATATTCAACAAAGAGTAGTTGATGGCGTCCCCGGGAACATGGTTATCGCACAACAAGCAACTTAATAAGAGATAAAGTGCATAAGTACATATTCAATACCACAATAGTTTTTAGGCTATTTGTCCCATGAGCTATATATTGTAAAGGTAGAGGATAGAAATTTTAAAGGTAGCACTCAAGCAATTTACTTTGGAATGGCTGAGAAATACCATGTAGTAGGTAGGTATGGTGGACACAAATGGCATAGTGGTTGGCTCAAGGATTTTGGATGCATGAGAAGTATTCCCTCTCGATACAAGGTTTAGGCTAGCAAGGTTATTTGAAACAAACACAAGGATGAACTTAAAGAGTAATATGTAACGAACGGGGGTGCATAATG